>NW_027526225.1:79122310-79331728 GCF_048455015.1 Haemaphysalis longicornis | reverse complement strand
TGAGCCCGTACGCATTGCACTGTTGGAAACGAATGGATGGCAGGGGGGAAGTTCGCAAAAGATGCTGATTTCGTCCTTCCGCTCGACAGGATTTGATATGAGAGAGAGAGAGAGAGAGAGAGAGAGAGAGAGAGAGAGAGAGAGAGAGAGAGAGAGAGAGAGAGAGAGAGAGAGAGAGAGAGAGAGAGATATGTGAGGGGAGGGATTTTTAACAGCGAAGCTGTTTAGCAAATCGTAATTTTTCGTGTCCGCAGTTAGAAATACCAAGAAATTGCCGAGCGTGCGCACGTGAGCGCGGCACTCGCGGCGACCGCCCGGCAGTTAACAGGACCAAGAAAATGCCGAGCGCTCGTGTCGTTTGCAAGTTGAAGCATACCCACTTAGAGAGATTGACCAAGATTGGCAAACAAACAAACAAAAACTTCCAGCGTTCGCCGTAATCGTGGAAACACTTGCTCGGAACGAGAAAGACACGTCATGGCGTACGCCCCTCTAGGTGATGTCCAGTGATTATAACTTCCAGAAAAATGAGGAAGCTCACACTTACAGCAACAATGATGGAGTAAAGGTCGCTGCGGCAGCGAAGAAGAAGCAAATCGGCTGCAATCGTGGTCGTTGAAGGTTACGTAGTAGTAAGTAAGTATTGTTGAATAAGGCGGACTTAGCCTTGCATAGCTGCCGGCAATTGCTCCGCCTAATCGTCCCCAATACATATCAAAACTCTCAAAAGTCATCACACCTCACTTAGTCCTAAAATAACAGACACACAATGTCACCACACCTCACTTAGTCCTGTGGACTGCAAGAATCCGAGTAGGAGATGAGACACCACTCTTCGCACAATACAGTGGTCCCTAGGAAAATACGTACAGCTTCGCTACCTCGGAACGAGAAAGACTCCAGCGTTCGCCGTAATCGTGGCAAACACTTGCTCGGAACGAGAAAGACTCAGCGTTCGCCGTAATCGTGGCGACACTTGCTCAGAACGAGAAAGACTCCAGCGTTCGCCGTAATCGTGGCAACACTTGCCGGGAACGAGAAAGAGACGTCATAGCGTACGCCCCTCTAGATGATGTCCAGTGATTATCACTTCCAAAAAAATGAAGGAAGCTCACACTTACAGCAACAATGATGGAGTAAAGGTTGCTGCGGCAACGAAGAAGAAGCAAATCGGCTGCAATCGTGGTCGTTGAAGGTTACGTAGTAGTAAGTAAGTATTGTTGAATAAGGCGGACTTAGCCTTGCATAGCTGCCGGCAATTGCTCCGCCTAATCGTCCCCAATACCATATCAAAACTCTCAAAGTCATCACACCTCCTTAGTCCTAAAATAACACACACACAATGTCACCACACCTCACTTAGTCCCTGTGGACTGCAAAAATCCGAGTAGGAGATGAGACACCTCTCTTCGCACAATCCAGTGGTCCCTAGGAAAAATACGTAGAGCTTCGCTACCTCGGAACGAGAAAGACTCCAGCGTTCGCCGTAATCGTGGCAACACTTTCTCGGAACGAGAGACTCCAGCTTCGCCGTAATCGTGGCAACACTTGCTCGGAACGAGAAAGACTCCAGCGTTCGCCGTAATCGTGGCAACACTTGCTCGGAACGAGAAAGACTCCAGCGTTCGCCGTAATCGTGGCAACACTTGCCGGAACGAGAAAGACACGTCATAGCGTACGCCCCTCTAGATGATGTCCAGTGATTATCACTTCCAAAAAAATGAAGGAAGCTCACACTTACAGCAACAGTGATGGAGTAAAGGTTCGCTACCTTCACATTTTACGCGTTAGTGTGAGCTCCCTTCATTTTCTTCGAGAAAATTTCCTTTGACAGGATTTTCTGTATCTTCACTGCAAGTTTTCGTCTTTAGAGCCTGTGAGCCTGTGCATCTACCCAGTTCCGTCGTCTCTCTCTGCGCTTTCTCTTTTCCGCGCACGCGTTAGCGTCTAATCTCAACATTGTCTGGCCAGCGGGCAGATAGGCATGCAGGCGGTAATCTTGACGCCGCAGCGCCCACATTCCGACACCCCTATTGTTTCTACTCGGCTTTCGTCTTATCTTTGACAGGAGTAAACGACTTTCAAGGTGACCCGTTTTTTGTTTTATGCGCGCAAGTTCCTCGTTTTTTTACGTCGCTAACTGCAAAACTTGCTGTCTCTCTGTTTTCTCTTTCCCCCTGTAGTTTGCACCCGAGACGTTGCGGTGACTCTTATCGCGCATGCGCCAAGTTTCAGCGGGTGATAACTTTCGTGACAGCGGAGGAGGACGCAGAGTCCGACGAGCCGCACATAGCCAACGTTTCGTCGCAGCACTGTAGTACTTGGGCCGGTTTCCGCCATCGGTCGTGAAAGTGGCTAAATCGGGGCTATTTGCGGAGAACACACGTGATAGCCATTTTCGGACGCTCCTGATTCTTATCTGGGAGGGGATTACAGGACGAGACGGCGGGTGCGAAACTGTGGGGAAATTCTTTTTCGTGTCCTTTCGTTCAGTCTGCTTCTCTCGCTTGCCAGGGCTTCAGGGGGGGCCCGTTTTCGCTGCAAAAACTGGCCCCAACGGAACGAGTTTTGTAGAAAGTGGCTCTCGGAGCGAATTCGGTTTCTCTTTCGTATAACCGGTTTTTGGGGAGGACGGAACCCCATCCGCTGGGGTCCGTTTTTGCTGCAGAAACGGGTCCTAACGGAAAGGGGTTCCGTAAAATGTTGCTCCCGGAGCGATTCACTCGCCTGGTCAGTGGAGTTGTTATCTGGCGAAGCAGGATTTTTAGAATGCGGGAATTCGAATTAGCCCCCCTTTTTGGTTGACACTCATGATGTTGACACAGCTTGTTTCGCGGTATTCCACCAAGGTTTGACTTATGGTCTCGTCTATTTGTCGTTTTGAACTTCCCAAGAACTGCCCGAGAGCAGCTCCGTATATATTGTTTTTTTTCTTGAACGATTCCCCAAGCATCATTGGGCTCATTTGGAGAAATCTGCGGAGCCGGAGTCTGGAGAGTTCCGTTGGCTCGGCGTAACCAAAACGTGAAACCTGGAGTACGAGTGTTCCTGTATCCGACGTGGTGCGGCAAAATATTGGTTGGACGCGCGCGGGAGCGGCCGATGCGAGGGTCATTTTCAGCTCGTGTGTTTCGCTTTTGAATTTCTCGGCGAAATTTCAATTGGCTGCGAGCGTAGGTTATGCGCCGACCTGGCATCCCATCGATGCGTCGTGCGGCTGATGAAAAAAAAAAAAAAAAAAAAAAGCTGATGCTGAAAAGTTCGCAATCTAACCAGTCGAACTTCTGGTGCTCCAGAGGGCGGGACAGTGTGGGTATGCGACTAACGTCACCACTATTTCGAGTCCAAAGTCGTCAACCGGTACACAGCTTCCCCCCTTCAGTGAGTTAGACGTTTCTGGCCATGTCGTTAGGCTCAACGTTAAGGTTTCCTAACATTATACGCCTAGCCGTATACGCCTAGCAACGCTGACCGGAAGCCAACCACCATTGTAGCACGCCTCGCACTACGCGACTTTTTTCGGGGCATTATAACGCGGAACAGCTTCAAGCACAAATTTCTGTGTTTTTGCCTCACGATGCATCACCATAATCACGACCTTCTCTTCGCTTAGGCGTGGAACCACGTGCGCGTGCGAAATACCGGCCGTCGGCAGAGACAGGCCATGGGCACTGAGGGTTGGGCCATTAAGCTCGTTTTCTCGCTCTCCGCGCTGCAAAAACGGACCCTAACGGAAGAGATTCCGTGAAAAGTGGTTGCTTGAGCGAATTCGGCCCCTCTTGTGTATATCCGGATTTTGGGAAAACAGAACCCCTTCTTTTGAGGTCCTTTCTCGCGACACTGAGAGAGAACGGAATTCTTTCCGTTGGGGTCGTTTTTTTTTTTTCTTTTTTTGTATGCATAGAGATAGAACGGAACCCTTTCCGTTGCGGTACGCGTTTTTGTGGCACGGAGAAAGAGCGGATTTCCTTCCGTTAGGGTCCGTTTTTTGCTGCAATTGGAAGAGAACGGCACCCTTTCCGTTGTGGTCCGTTTTTGTGGCACGGAGAGAGAGCTGAATTCCTTCCAGTGGGATTACGGTTTTTTTTTTTTTTTTTTTTTGCTCCACTGTTAAAGAACGGAATCCTTTCCGTTGCGGTGCGTTTTTTGTGACACGGAGACAGAGCTGAATTCCTACCGTTGGGGTCCGTTTGTTGCTGCACATGGTGAGAACGGCACCCTTTCCGGCGGGGGGTCCCGTTTTTGCAGCTCGTGGAGAGAAGAAAACAAGCATTGGTCTGTTTACAACGATGACTTATGCTCCTTTGTCATCCGTTTTCGCGTTTCGAGCCGGATCGCTTTAGCGGCGGCAAAGAATCCATGCCGCAGGACTTCCACACAGCGGGGCTGTCGTGCGAGCGTGCTGTGCAGAGCGGGTTGACTGACCGATCAAGATCGGGGAGTCGTGGAACACCGGCTGTGCATCGCGCGCTCCTTCCGCCCAGCCGTTTCTCTGCCGCCGCGTGTCACATTCCAGTCACCTGTCCTCCTCACCGTTCCATACACACGCCCAGACGTTCAAACATCATAGGGAAAGCTTTAGAGGGAGCAGCGGCGGCGATTGTCGCATTGTTTGCGGGCACCTAACGCCGTCTGCAGACAGCGGGAACCTGCGCGCCGTCTGCTGGCGTTCTTCCTCGTGACGCTATGGCAGCGCGTGGCTCATCGTTGTCGGGCTGAATTTCGGGAAACCTTTATAAAAATTCCCCGCATTTCCCCGAGGGGAAGAATGTGAAAGTGCGAATGCACGAGTTGAATTTGCGCGGTTCGGTAATGTTCGCGAAAGAGAGATCACACACACACACACAACTACAAAGAAAGAAAGATGCATTTATTCACAGACACCTGTTTGTGTTGTCGTTGTACTTGATTGCTAGAGCGGATCTCAGCTTTGAAATTTCGTGTCAGTACTCCTTTAAGCGGGTGCATTAGCCCTTCTCACGCCCGATTCCTGGCCAATCCCCCACGTGGGTATGTGCCATGTCAGCGGCCAGGCAGCGCGCGCCCATCTCCCCCCGTTGCCAAGGAAGACGAGGAGATTCCTGGCCAATCCCCCACGTGGGTATGTGCCATGTCAGCGGCCAGGCACGAGCATTCGCACGAGCGCGGACATCGCCGGTGGACGCAGGTTCAGGGTCGCTTAAGAAGTGCATTCGCACTTAATAAAATCCCCGTTCTTGGCATTGGGAACTTGGAGCTTCCGTCGAAATCTGCCCGTGTCGCTTGTTAATGTTCGTCGCCGGTGGGTTCGATTCCCGGTCGCTGGTAGCTCTTCTCTGTGAAGCTGGATATGGATCCGTGGCCGTTGTTCTTTGTGGCTGCGTCCTTGTACAGTGACGTTTTCTTGAAAGGTTGCGACAAAAGGCTATACACTAAGGCAAAGCCGTCGGTGTACGAACTCCCGGCCTCGGCCCGGTTATAGCACAAATTGTGCAAGATTCACGTCCTGGTCAGCTCGTCCATAACTGGATACTCCATGGAATTGCGGAGTGTAGAAACCTAGGGCCACTGCAAAGATGCTGTGATGTCACTGGCTTGCAATGTGCCTGCTATAGGTACACAATGCGGCAAATGTTTTGCTTTGTTCACGACGTCATAACCGGAAGGGACGTCATCAGTGATGCTGTGAGTGGAAGGAGAACCGTTATGTGGTGGGCGACCTGCGCATGCGCACAGCTAGTTTCGGCTGTTCTGCGCGCGCGCAGTCGCGCCGGTCGGCTACTGTGTTGACCACACCGGAACCGGCTCTCGTCTCTGCTGCGATTCTTTCGTGCAACTTCCGGTTATGACGTCACAGTTATTTTCGGTGACGTCAGCGCAGTAAAGGCACCGGCGTCTTCATATCCTCGTATAACACGAGTTATATTGCCCTTCAGCAACGCATTTGTATTCCCAGCAACGCATTTGTGTTAGTTGTGAAGCCGGCTCTGCAGGCGTTCGCTTTATAGCGCTGCGAATGCGTGCGTGAGGTCCGTGGGAGGTTTGTAATAAGAGGCCATAGGGCCATCATACTTTGATATGAGACCTCTCACATTTATTTATTTGTTTGTTTGTTTGTTTGTTTGTTTGTTTGTTTATTTATTTGTTTATTTATTTATTTATTTATTTATTTATTTATTTATTTATTTCACAGTACTGCGGGCCAATGTGCTGCCCCAAGCAGGAGTGGGTACATCAAAACATAATTATAAAAAAAACTACGGATAACAATACAGAAGAAACAAAGGTTCAGAAAGAAGGGGACGCTCCAGGTCACCAAGAAACCTGTTAGAATGAAAGACGTCACAGGGCAAAGAATTGCAATCTTCCATAGTTCTAGGAAAAAAAAAAACTATATTTAAGAGCATTTGATCCGGCAAAAATTGGGGTTAGAGAATGTTCATGACCATGACGAGTACGTCTTGCTGGTAGCGGTTTAACACTGTCAGAGAGATAAATTTTTACATTACCAGACAAACAATCGTGAAGAAAGGAAAGGAGACTGAACTTTCTCCGCGAGCTTCTAAAGTAGAAATGTCGTTTAATTGCATTAGGGTGGTCGGGTAATCAAGCCTGCGATATTTGCAAAAAAATAAAACCTAACTGGTTTTCTGTTAATGCGTTCCAGTTTCATAATCTCCTTCTTGGCATGGGGATCCAAATAAAGGAAGCATACTCAAGCTTTGAGCGAACACGGGCATTATAGGCTAGAACCAAATATTTCTTCGTCATAGCCGATATCGCCCGGCTCTCGAGGTTTCGGTTTCGTTATAAAAAGAAGAGGTGTCATTGAAGAGAACAAACTTCGTATTTAGTTCGCTATATCCGATAATTCGCTATATCAGTGTTCGCTATGACGAGGTTCGACTGTATAGTGGAATTGACTAAGTCTTAGTTTCCTGGTGGCACGTAGTAGCACAGTTTTTTCAGTGTTTAACTGCATGCCCCAGTTAAAGGGACTCGTTGTATAACAGAGCAAGTTTTGCATTTATCTGACAATTTCCTATCGTGTGTTTCTGAAAATTTTTCTTTCTTCTCTGTCTCGTCGCAGAAGAACAGCGGCGCCTCCGTGGGCTCCGACAGCTCGTCCCAGCAGGCGGCCGCCAAGGCTGTCGTGCACCTTCCGGCGGGGGCCCCCTCGGCCAGGCTGTGCCACCTGGTGCGTCGCGCCGACTTCGACGGCTACGGCTTCAACCTGCACGCTGACAAGCAGCGCAAACTGCAGTACGTGGGCGCCGTCGACCCCGGCAGTCCCGCCGAGGCGGCCGGACTCCGGGCCAACGACACCATCGTCGAGGTGGGTCCCGACCGCCGAGGGCAGAGACGCACTTCGGCGTTTCACTCGATGAGATACAAATATCAGAAATGAAAAAAAATAGTAATAATAATAACGGGCCATCTCCGCTCACGTGGAATATGGGGAGGGGCGAAGCAGACAGTGTATAAGTGTATTCTTGGCGCCTTGGCATTTTCGCCAACGGATATGAAACCGTTGTGAGGTAGAGGTGTACAGCTTTGCTGTAAAAGTCTCGTGTCTTTTAAGCACGAGGCTCTCTAGCGCGAGGCGTAAACGAGTGTTCGGTGTTTTTTTGGCACGCGTTACGTTCTAGCGCGAGACGTAAACGAGTTTCCCGGTGTTTTAGTACCGTGACTACATGAGACGACGCTTACGACGACGACATGAGACGCCGACAGCCCCAGCCCCGAAGGGGCTGTGCCCCTAAAAGAACAACCAGGCGCTCTAAGAGTACGTTTTGTTATACCAGAGTATGCGTCGCTTAACTCGCACGAGCCTACTATTCTTGCGTTGTGTTCGGACGAACGTAAGGTGAATCCCCTTGTATCTGTGTAGGCGTTAGCCTCTCTTTCCTCTTTACAACGTAGTCGTAACAGTGAGTCGGAATACAAAAATTTGACGTGTGCAGGCAATGAAAGATATGCTAAAGCCGCAAACGGCGACGCGTAATCTTTACCACCGTCTGAAGGTCCCCAGTGTGGTAAGGTGCGTACCGTCGTTCTGTCAACACGGCGCCGGCTTAATGGCCCCGTCTACTCCGCCGGGCGCGACCCCGGATACAAGCGATAACTCGAGCGTCGGTCGCTTCCAGCTACTCTGCGACAGCGGACTGCTCTGAGCATAGACAGCATGATGAGAGAGAGAGAGAGAGAGAGAGAGAGAGAGAGAGAGAGAGAGAGAGAGAGAGAGAGAGAGAGAGAGAGAGAGAGAGAGAGACGAATGCTTTCATTGTTGAAGGCGAGGGTAGCCGAAGGCGCCTTGATGTGGGCTGCCGTATTTTTTCTGCTCCTCCCTCCCCCATCTCTCTCTCTCTCTCTCTCTCTCTCTCTCTCTCTCTCTCTCTCCTCTCTCTCTCTCTCTCTCTCTCTCTCTCTCTCTCTCTCTCTCTCTCTCTCTCTCCGTGCATGGTGAAGACAGGGCGTCGCCCGCTACTGAGATAGTGATTTCAAGGACTGAACCTCGGGCAGCGCGTTTTCGGTCGAAAATGGCTGTTAGGCCATCTCATTAGGTTGTGAAGGCTCACTAATTGGGGGCTTCAGACATCCGAAGCGTTACGAGAGCCAGCTGTTTCATCCGCAGGGGTGCCTCATTGTCCGAGGCGTTGTGCTAAGGACGAGGTCACGCGTTCTTTTTCCAGCTGCGGCGGGTCTTTTCCGGTGAAGGCGAAAACAGTGGAAAGCCCGCGAGATCTGTAAAGACACGCTCAGGAGGTCTACGTTGATGCGTACTTCGTACACTTTGCTGCCAAGCTTACAGCTGTATAAAATAGGAATGGTGATACATGTGAGCGCCGATGCAGGGCTTACTACAGGTTGATATTCATCATCATCATCACCACCACCACCAGCCTATCTACGCCCACTGCAGGGCAAAGGCCTCTCCCATTAATATCCAATTACCCCGGTCCTGTGCTAACTGCGACCAATTTATCCCCGCAAATTTCTTGATCTCATCTGCCCACCTAACTTTCTGCCGCCCCCTGCCCCGCTTGCCTTCTCTAGGGATCCACTCTGTTGCCCTTAAGGACCAACGGTTTTCTTGCCTTCGCATTACATGCCCTGCCCACGTCCATTTCTTCTTCTTAATTTCTACTAATACGTCCTTGACACGCGTTTGTTCCCTTGCCCACTCCGCTCTCTTCTTGTCCCTCAACGTTACACCTATCCCATTGCTCGCTGAGTCGTGCTCAATTTAAGTTGAACACTTTTAGTGAGTTTCCAAACTTCTGCCCCGTAGGTGAGTACCGGTAAGACGCAGCTTTCATACACTTTCTTCTTCAGGGGCAATGGTAGGCTGCCACTCATTATCTGAGAATGCCTGCCGAATGCAGTCCACCCCATTCTTATCCTTCTAATTATCTATATTAATTCTATATTATGGTCGATATTATGAAAGACCGTATTATGGAAGGCCGATATTATGCCAGTATTATTAATGGGTCGATAATAATGGGAGAGGGGTAACGTCATCTCGAGCCCCCTGCTGACGGCGGCCTTGGCTGCGGTGTTCGCGCCGCTATCTCTGCACGACGAGACCGTCGTCCAGCATGTCGACGCGTCTGTTGTAAGATGGAGAGTGAGTGACGCGAGTGCAGGGCCGCTTAGGCGCGAAACAGGATAAAGTGGGAGTGGCAGCGACGAAATGCCGATACTGGTGATCGCCGAAATGAGCTTCACACAGCCAATTGCTGGTAAAGCCAGCAAAAGTGACCACTGTGACGGATAGAACACAAAGCATGGTTGGCACGGTCTGTGAGAGGCGTGCGAGAAACGTCGTGTGGCGCGGGATTTTTAATCCGGAGCAAGGCGTCGCATCGGGCCAAGCCCCAACCTCTTGAGGGAGGGGAATGAGAAGCTTACGGGTTCTTGAAGATTCACCCATAGAGCTTGCTTTTATTTAATTATTTATTTATTTTTATTTATTCATTCATTGGTTTGTTTGGTTATTTATTTATTTATTTATTTATTTATTATTTATTTATTTATTTATTTATTTATTTATTTATTTATTTATTTATTTATTTATTTATTTATTTATTTATTTATTTATTTGTGCGCATAGCTCCGAGCCTTTTACAATGGTTTCCCTATGTACATAATTTTAGTTGGTGCCGAAGACATGTTGACATGCAAGAGAAACAAAAAGCTAACTAATAACTTAATGGAGCTGGGTGCAAGATGGACTATGGTAATTAATTACCCATGTACAAATGTTTGGATTGGAAATCTACTGTGATGCTTGCATTTCGGGAAACGTAAATACACCCAGTGGCTAGCAGGTAACAATAGGCACGCACGTGTTACAGAAATACAGGGGCAACGCAAACTATATTTTCCACAGTGTACAAGACATAACGAGCCTAGCGAAAACAAAAACATGTCAATAAAAACCACTCTAGCTCCTTATCAGATAGAGCCCCTGAATATTGGAAAGTTGTCACAGAAAATGTCTAGCGAAAACAAGTTGCATGATGTTTGACATCTGCGCACAGAAGATTAGGAATGAGCAGCTTTGACATTAAAACAAATTTGTGGGTAAGAGGTCGTTATGGCCAATCGGAGTCGGAGTATGCCCTGCTACTTCAAGCTGTGAAGTTTCCAACAGATGATGAGTCAAGTGAGTCTCATCCCGGAAGAACAGGCGAAGCGCGGATGACGTGTCGACGCCGAGCGCCAGCTCAGGGCTCGTACAGAAACGCTTCCGCAACGTCAGCTTCTGCAATTTTCCGGGCGTTCACCGCTGGCTGATTCCTCGCCCGACGCTGACGGATTTTCCAGTAACGCTTCCGGAGGTACACAAACGCGCGTGAAACGTGACTCATGTCGCACACCCCTCAGGCGAAGGGAGTGTAAGCTGGGGAGAGAGACCGCCACCGTCGGCGCACTTTTTAAAGTGGCCATGCAGGCAAAACACAAGTTTGGTTCATTCGATAGATCGCGTTGTTAGAATCATACTGACACCACTTTTAACACAAACTTCTTTCATATAAGCTACATAACTAGGGAAAAACGGAATGGCCATGCGACCCACTAGCTCATTTCCCGCAACAGAACCTATGATGTCATAAGGGCTAGCTCTGCGATTGGCTGAGGCCGGCAAACGCAAATTAAGCAGGGCTTATAATACCGAACGAGCTATTTTTGCCTAAATGTAATGCATATTCATTTTATAGCAGTAAGAATGGTGAGGAAAACAATGAAAGCTACGAAAGTACACGTAAACATAGAAGTACCGATGCGTACTGCTGTTGGCACTGCACGCACTATGCTTGTTTCAGCTGCACAGCACTGCGGCGGTTTGGGGTTGTCTCAGACGACATTGGCCGATTGGCGTAAACGTCGCTTCCGCGACGTTGTTTTAAGTGACCCTGTTTGTCCAGCATACCACGTGTTTTACGAAACGATTACTTTCTACCTGAACAAAAGCAAGGCCAGGTGCAATTGCAGTCAAAATCTAAATGACGGAATTCAAAATCAAAAACAAAGCAACGGTGGACAATGGTCCGCGGCTCCGTATGGTAGCGCCGTCTGGGAGGACTGACTGTAAGCAAAGCGTCCAAGTCTAATCAGTCTAATGACGCACTGGAAGCTCGTTTGAATACCGGCCATTGTGACTTCATGGCAGACGTCACGAAAACACAAAATTTCGCGTGGAATCGAAATTTTAACCTAAGTTTGTTCATTTCTAACTGAATACGGCATCGTTTGCTGCTGGACAAGCGCTGGTTGCACTATAAAACACGAAATCTTTCGAATAAAACGAAGTTGTATTTTGTCTGCACGGCCCTTTAAGGCCTGTTTTAAGGGCCGAACATTTTAAGGGCCCGGCTTAATTGTCGTCGTAGCTCGTCCGGGGATCTAGTCAGCGCAGTCACACACCCAAACAGAGTTCTCGAAAAGACGATCGCTTCCTCCGGTTGGGATCGAGCCTGGGTTTCTCGGGTTACAAAGCTTACGTCTATCCAATTGCGCCGCAGAGGCACATGTTACTCATGTGCAAAGTGTTGGGGGTGAACTTTGCGCTTCGGCGCTGCCACGGACGCTGCCGTTGCTAGGCCGCAAATAATTACCCAGTTATGGGAAACATCATAAATTGACGCATTAATTACCCCGAATTTATAAAAAGTCAATCCAATGACTTCTTATAGACCTTTTCAGGGGCTTCGGTGCCCTGTCTTGACTACTTTCAGTGTCAACGCCAGGCTGCTACTGAAACTTGTCGAGGCTGATACTGAGACCAGTGATTCTGAAACGAATCACTGCTCTGCACTTCGAGAGCTTTCACGTGGAATAGAACAGCTTTAATTTTTCGTGTTCTTCTCTCTCCGTGCTGCAAGAACCGGGCCCTAACAGAAAAATCGTTCCTCGACGAAATTCGGCTTCTTGGGTATAACATTTTTCTTTTTTTTTGTGTGTGTGTGGGGGGGGGAAGGGGGGGGGGACGGCACCCCTTCCATCGAGTCCTCGTTTTTCAGCGTGCAGGAGAGAAATATGGGCTTTAACGGCAAGTGTTGGCGACGCTGAATCTCGCCCGACTTCTGACTTGACGCCGTGGAACGCTTTACGGAACATTCTTTAGGAAGACGCAGCCCTGCCGCGGTCGTCTTTGCACGTTTGCGCCATCACCGCAGTTAGCCATGCGTGTTAACGACTAACGAAGTTTTGCTTACTCGCCTAATAGTAATAATAATAATTGTAATAATAGTAAAATGTAGTAATGAATAGTGACGCTTTTCGGAAGTGGTTCAACGCTGCAGGGCTCAAGTGTTCCTTCTATGTGCCTGCCAGGTGTCATGACGGTGCATTCTGGCATTGCGCTGCAGAAGCCCGCCACAGTCTTGCTTGTGTATTCACTTATCTGCTTCAACATTGTCACGATTAGCGCAACTTTTCCATCACCCGACAACAACCGTACCGGTATTCGTCTAGGTGGTATGGGGCCCACAGGCAGCAAGCGTTGTTCGTACTCGGCGCGTGGTGCCGCAGATGAAATCGACGGGTGCTCTGCGGTAAGTAGGCGCAATGGTGTGTCTAGGCTTCCTGGACGTGCTATCGCTCACAGGAGTTTTGACGTATAGCCTCCGTTCGTCGTCGCAGCTCTTGTTCCGTTTGAAAAATGAATCTCCGCTCGTTTTCTAACGTGGACCACCATTTTCTATCGTTGCCCTTCAAGGTTCACCCTTTGCTGCTATAGGTTTCGCGCATTACTGTTCCACGGGCAGTGGACCACCGTTCTTCCACGTAGTGCCGAAGCTCGTCAAAGCGCAGGCTACGTATTGTTCGCCTGACAATGCTTAGTTCCGTTTCTTTTGGAAATGCACGTCCTTCTCGCCCCGCGACCATCCAGACACGGTCCTTATACCATTTGCGCTGCGCAGGTGAACGGCGCCAACGTGGAGGGCGCCAACCACCGGGACATCGTGGAGCGCATCAAGTCTGTGCCCAACGAGACGCGGCTGCTGGTGGTGGACGACGGCACGGCCGCCTGGTACAAGGAGCACGGCGTCGCCATCCGCGGGGACCTGCCCAACGTCATCCAGCTGAGCAGCGTCAAGGCCGCGGCGCGCAGGGCCAGCAAGGGCGTGGCCACCCCTCCGGCCGCCACCGCCACGAGCGCGTCCCCGTCCCAGGCGTCCACGGCGAGCGTAAGTATTGGATGATGTGTTTGGCCACTTCCGTCGAGGCTTCTTCGCGCCCGCCGCCACAAAGCGAGCGACAGCAAGGGGAGGTTTTAAATGCAGAGCATTTCAGTAACTCACGATGTCACCCGCGTTGACGTCCGTCGTAGTCCGCACCGTCGTTGTCCGCACCCCTCCCCCTACACTATATAAAAAAAATACTATCCGGCGCCAGGTTTCGATCCCTCGACCCTGCGGGCGGAACGCAATGTACATGGTGCTCTACCCACTGCGCCACAAAGCCGACACAGAATGGGAGGCTACGAACGCGCCTTATATCCTTGACTCATTCAAACTACGTCAAGAAGCTGCTGATACAACGCATTCACTACCACCAACTCCCCAAACACTAAACGTTAACTCAATACACCCACCCAATGCGACGCATTTACTCGAGTCCCCCTCGCGGGGAGATGGGCCCAATTTTTAACAACCGCTTGGCCTGTTTTAGCTTTGGCCGCAGTAGCTGCCGTTTCCGGGACGCGTTTCGGGTATCTCGTAGCCCTGCATGAGAACTCGGCGAGGGAACTGCGCCGTATGTAGGCATCGACTTCCGGGCAGATTTAGTCCAAGTGGAGGTTGGATCGAACGCTTTGCTTTGGTGGGTGTCTGTTTGCTGTTGGCGCTTTTAGAGGCTGCGCGCTCTGCGTCCCGAAGATGTGATGCGCAAGTCCGAGTGTGTCTGCCGTAACTGTGGAGGTCTGTAGCCTTCCAGTTTGCTGTGAAAAACAATAGAGGAGGAGGAAGAAGAAAGCATGCATGATCTTCTGTATCCGACATTGCTGTATGATTTCAAAAGTAGCGCTGGCGCAAATAAATTGTATTCTTAAATCAACTAGCTAACGGGCCTGCGCTGCCCAAACCGACTCACGTTGTTTAGCTTTGTCGCTGTCGTCTTCTCTCTGCTCTTCCACCCGCTGCTGGCCGAAGCCTATGCATGTTTACTGGGAATACGGGACAACCCGTCAACTATAAGGCAGCAGTGATCAACGCAGTGCTGCGCCCCGAGGCGGCATTTTAGTTAACAAAAAGTTTTAGCTTAACCTGTGTTCCGTGTGTACCGGGACCCGACTGCGCATGCGCGCGCGGGCACGACGAGGCGCGCTGCACCTCAGCAGAACGAATGCGCGGGCGCGGCAAGGGCCGGCCGCTCTTCAGCGGAACTAATTACGCCACTTTACCGGAACGAATGCGCACATGCCCAGTCGGGTCCCGGTACACACGGAACACACTGTACACGCAGTAAGCTAAACATTTCTAATAACGGCTTAGTTCCGCTGACGAACGGACTCGCCTTGCCTCGCCTCGTCGTGGCCGCTTGCGCATGCGCAGTCGCAGTCGCAGGGTACACACGAACAGGCGGCGTGTCTTCTTACCTTGCTGCTGTGGGACCAGAAGGAAGCTGAGTGCCTGTCTCCCTGCGAAGTGTTCTCCCCGAGTACGAATAGAAGGTTCCCTGCGTGCAGGAGAGCGCGGCCGACGGTCTGCGGCTGTGTCAGCTGTGCAAGTGGCCCAACTTCGACGGCTACGGCTTCAACCTGCATGCCGACAAGAAGCGCCAGGGACACTTCATCGGCCAGGTGGACGCCGGCAGCCCCGCCGAGCTCGGCGGACTGCGCAAGAACGACAGGCTCGTCGAGGTACGTGTGCTCGTGCTTGCACTCCGTAGGCTATTTCGACGTCTTCGACCTGGAGGCAGCCATTTTGTCGTAGAACTGCGGCGCTATAATTAGCAAAGTCGACCGGATGGTCTAACTGCGCACGTGCAGTTAGACCATCCGGTAGACCATCCTGTCGACTTAGACCACCCGGTCGACATAGTCCAGAGCCTGCTTAAGTCACGTAAAGACTTAAAAGGTGACGCTCTTTCAGCGTGGTTTATCCTGAATTGACACTCTTCTAGTGAACGAGAAGGTGTTCGTTACTAGGCAGGCCTAAGTGGTTGACGCCGGTGTGACTTTTTTAAAAGTAAACACTGCCGCCTTCACCGCCGATCGTTGACGGTACATTACGGTGTTAGCGTCCCGCACGGAGTTTCTGTAACGTTACGTGTCCAAAGAGACTGTTCATCGTTTACCAATAAGCTCTCGGATAACGATATCTACTCTCCCACCCTTCCTCAGAACGGGTAAATTGAAGCGGCTAAGCAGTATCCTCCTGGGTATACAGCGGCAACCTTACTGATGAGGGGGAATAAGCGTCTTTGAAAAGCAGTCAGTCCTCGGGAAGAGTCCTTGTTCCAGGACCCTTTGAGACCGTCCAACCTCTTGGGCTCTGTTCATGAGACGAAGCTGGTCGTCAGGGTCTAAGTTGGACAGTGCTCTCTCCAAACTTTTTCTCTTACCGTTGGGGAATGGAACCCGCAGGTGAACGGCCTGTCGGTGGAAGGCGAGAGCCACCGGGAGATCATCGACCGCATCAAGCAGGACCCCAGCCGGGTGGAGCTTCTGGTCGTGGACCGTGAGACGGACGAGGCCTTCGCGCGCCGAAAGGTCAAGCCCAGCAGCCAGGCGCCAGAGGTGGCGCGGTGCAGCACGCCCGCCCAACAGCCCGGCACCGACACGCCCAGCAAGCAGCACCAGGTGAGCTAGAGCACCTCACTGTTTCGTAGGACGCTGCTGTAAGACCCCGCAGTGGAACGTCTGTCTATCATCTCCATGATAGATGGACGGGAAGCGGCTTTGCGCGGGAAAAGATCTCACTTCCGTTTGCGCGTCAACTTCAGGTTTTCCAATTACTTAAGTCTGACCAGGAAGCGTATAGGCGTTTCCTAGTCAGCACAGCCAAGCGAAGCATGGCGCCATCCAGGGGCGTGTTTGAAGCTATGGCCACGTGCATGTGGCCCTCAGTTTAATCGCTTAGAACCGCTTGGTCTCGTAGCGTAGTAGTTCCGCTCCCACGAAGCGAACATCCTAACCCGGGTTCAAATCCCGTTAGCGCTTTTTTTTTCATTTTCAATAGTTTGTCATATTCGAATATCAACATTTGTTAGCACGCATGTAATCTATTTATGACATCTTTATGCATTATAAATGGGCTTTCGGGTATTTTCGTTGCCTTTTGGTCAGTTTCAGCTACTGCTTGTACGTTTTTGCGGGTTTTCCCCTTTTAAATCAATATTGGCTATTTCTGTTCAATATTTTTCTACACCGTGGTTTTCAACCACTGCAAGTCCGTTTTGGCTGTTATTTATTTCAGTTCGGGTGGTTTTGTATGCTTTAGGTACGTTTATGCTGTGATATAACCCCCATAATCAAGCTCAGGTGACGGCTGGCTGTACTGACTAGGAAACGCAAATACGAAACCAGGAACAGTCTGACCAATGCAAATTTGCATTGGTCAGACTGTTCCGGTTTTTAGCTTACGGTCGCCTGGGCCCAACTAGTCCTCGAAAAACGCAAATTAATTCAGGCTTTAGACGTCCCAGGGACGGAATTCTCACTTTTGTATACCGTATTTTCGCGCTTCTGATCACCCTCGCCTGCTTTCGGGAACAAAATATTTGGAGAAAAGTTTGCACGCGAATCTAACCACCCCCTTCGTTAAGCAACCATCGCGAGGCGGCTGGAAGCGGGCCCGTGTTGACGGTGGGGCCGAGTAATTTATTAAGTTTTCAATTACAAACCACTTCAACGGTACAAAAGACTCATTGTTGGGGTTCCTGAGAGCGGCGGCCCAAGCGACACAACGGACACGGATGGTAGTGAGGGTTGCTGAGGATCAGACGTAAGCCGTGTGTTCACTCTATGTACCTATTTTCTTTTGAATGTTTGTCAAATAAAACTTTATTCCTTGCGCCCGTCTCGTCGAGATACGGCTGCGGAAAAGGTGGCGGTGGTGTGTGTGTGAAGGGTGGGGGGGGGGGGGTAATTTAGGCTTTTTGAATCTAAGCACCCCCCCCCCTCCCCCCGCTCACTTTGTGCATCGCAATTGTGGAAAAAAAGGGGGGCTTAAAATCGAGTAAATACGGTATTTCGGGGCCGTTTCAAGGCGTTCATTTCAACTGAGGCCTGATTGGCCGAATTCGGACGGCCCGGGTATGACGCAGCACAAGCGGGCGGGGCGTTGTTTTCTGCGCATGTCAGAGGCCGCGAAACAGGCAGTGCGCCACGATTGACGCGGACGGGACCCGTGGACGGTTCTGAAACAAACACGGCTCAGAGTGTCCGCGGCAAATAGGTCTCGTCGCTACCGCTGATATGCGCTTTCTTCGCCAAGTATCACGCACTCTGCTGAAGTGAATTGCCGAATATTCGTGTATCTACATTGTGGGGCTCCACGCGTGTGACATTTTGTGCAACTGTCTAGCGAAAGTTAAGATGCTGGGCGTACCTCTAAAGCTTGGAATGAAAAAAAAAAAAAAAAAAAAATGCGCACGCATCTTGTAGCGGTCTTTCTAGCTAACTACGAAGGGACGTCACACGGGCACGCAGTGTTGGTTGACGCTATATCCATCTCCTCCGTTCTGTATAATAATGTATACAGTAGGCGTCGTTGTAACAAAGTTCTCTGCACAGGAAGCAGACTTCGTTATAAGCAGTACTTCGTTAAAAGTGGGGATTATTTGCTCTCCCTACACTGTGGTTGGTGCAGTGAACAATCCCAGAACAGAAGCGTAGCTAGTTGGGCTAGTTAACTGGAGAGACATATTCTTAAATGGAACCAGCGCAGGCTAAACGATTACGGAAGGAACACAAGGACGAACGCTGGGAAAGTTTAAGCACTGAATAGAGCGCGACATAAAGAAATAAACTGCAGAAGCGTAGCTATAGTTGGGCCAGTTGGAGTGACATGTTCTTAAATGGAACAAGCGCAGGCTAAACGAGGACGGAAGGAACATGACGACGACCCCTGGGGAAGTTTAAACACAAAAAAGAGGGCGACGTTAGAGAAATAAACGGCGGAAGCGTAGCTAGTTGGGCTAGTTAAAGAGACGTATTCTTAAATAGAACCAGCGCAGGCTATGAAGAGGAGGAACACAAGGACCAGCGGTCGTCCTTGTGTTCCTCCTCCCGTCCTAGTTTAGTCTGCGCTGATTCCATGTAAAAATATGTCCTAGAACAGAGCGAGAATACAAACAAAGCGGTTTCGTTATAACGAAAGTTTACTGAGTTACATAGTCATCACGGGCTTTGTTTCGATTCCGGCGGACCTTATTTGGATCTGTCGAATTAAGATGTATTAAAACTACCTTGTGTACTTCCCCATCACAGTCGACGTCATCGTACCATGGGAGAGTATTTGGGAAGTGTAAAGCGGCTCTTTTGAACCCACTTTCCCTGTTTTAAAGGTGTTTTGAATGTGCTTAGAGGACTGACTAGATGTAGTGTAGTTTTTCAGATTTATCTGTGTTGAGTGGTTAAACACCACATTAACATTATTGGCTGTCCTGTTAAAAGTTTGACCGCATTTACTATGCAAACGCGTATACTTGGATATGACTCTGCGGCAGTCGCAGTTGCATTCCGCACCGCAGGTGTGAACGGCCCCTACGGTTGCGCGTTTCCACCCATGGCGTCCCTGAGGAGCCAGAGCGGAAAACTACGGGAGAAATCTTTTTTGCAAGAAGAAAGGAGGACGAAAAAAAAAGATGATGATGTCTATTAGTCCATCGTGTGGTTCCCTCTATTGCGGTTACCGCAGGGCTCGTCCACGGCACCTGTCACGTCGGGCGGGCGTGATCCCGTCACCAACGGCTCGCCGAGGGGCGGGAAAGCCGTCAAACCGCTGAAGCCACCGCTCCCGTCCTGCGGTGGCGACGAGGGCTCGTCGAGCGCTGGAATCCCTATGAAAGAAAAGGGCTCCACCGGCGTCAAGAGATCGCCTAGCGTCGAGGGTGTTTCCTTGCCGTTGAAGCTAACTGCTACGTGCAGTGGGCACGAACTCGGCGCCGATGGCTTTCGGTTGGCCGCCAAGCCTCAAAGGGAAAAAAAGGTCGGGCGTTCTGGAGCCTCCAAAGCGGCCCCGAACTCCGAGCAAAAGCCGGGTAGCGGCCCGAAGCCACCATCGGTCGCCGTTTCCAAGTCCGAGTGGGCCCACAGTGAGACCCCCCAAGACTCCCGGCTGTTGTCCCAAGGGGGCGGTGTCAATGGTGCCAGCAAAGAATCCGGGGCCGCGCAGCCGGCCGGCAAGCCGGAACGTCGGGTCGAATCCAAGCCCAAGCCCAAGCCTCCACCTGTTGAATCTTTTAGTTTTTCCTCTCCCCCTACTTCCGCTGCTCCTCCCGGTTTTCCGCCTCCACCGCAAGAACGCGACGGCTACGGACGTTACCTGGACGGCGTTGCGGCAGATGCAACCGGCTGGTCCGCCTACCAGCAACCCCCGTGGCCTGCGACAGATCCGTTCCCGCCGCCCCCTTTCGTTGCCCAGACGCCGTATGCGATGCCGCCCCTGATACCCTACCCGCCCTGCGTGCCGTACCAGCCGGTCGGTCTCTTATGGTCGCCTCTGCTGCCGGTGGCCTACCAGCCGCTACCGTACCAGGCGCCGTTCGTACCGTTCGTTTCCTCCCCAAGCTACCCGAGCGCGTACCAGCCGGTCTACCCTGACTTGTATACCGCCTACTCTAGCGGCTCTTCTGTCCAACAGTACGCCAATTCGGTGCCGACCGCCCCTGGCGAGCCATGGGGACAGCAGGCTCCGAACGCCGTGCCGCTGGCTTCGGAAACGGCCCGCCCTCGGGGAAGCAACAGACGATCCGCAGGCGATCCGCAGAAGACGAAGCAAGGAGCAGACGACACCCGAGAGCCGTCAGCAGACGACAAGGGTAGCGGGCAAAATTCTACCAAAAGCTAGTTTACCGCGCTATTTTTTGTCTTGAAGCAGAGTTTTAGGAGGGTTGCAAGCTGGGCTACTTGGAAAGACATTCTTGGATAAGACCAGCGCGAACTCAGACGAAGAGGAAGGAAGTGCAACACAAGGACAGACCAACGGCTGTCCTTGTGTTGAACTTCTTTCGTCTTTGTCTGAGTTCGCGCTGGTTTTATCCAAGAATAAAGTTTTATACTAACTCATACTGGAGGGAAATCTGGCGCCTCTGTCTAGGCGAGCTGCACTTTGCGAGCGTGTTGTCATGTAGTAGTCAGGAAGGCGCCTCTTGTCCGTTGCATCGCTCGTGAACAGGGTGAAAAGTCGTTGCCTGTGGCTGCAAAAAAAGAAAAAGAACACAATATTATTGTAAAAATACTGAGTTGATTTATCAGTAGAATAGTGGAGCTCCAGTAGATATTTTTGTTAAGAAATTTTGGAATGTTCATGCAAGATGGGGGGAAAAATTGTTACTCGGTTTTATCATTTTGGCTTCAGGAGTAAAAAAAGCCATTTGGGTAGCCAAGCCAAGTAAGAAAGAAACGTTGCTAGCTGTTATGGCGGCGCCTACGATGACACGCCGTTGTAGCGACAGATTTCCCTCTAGTATTTATTAGTATGAAACCGTCTTGAAGCGAGCTGCTGAGGATTTTAACCTTCGAATGCTTCTCCGTTGGAACGAACAGCGAACGAACAGCGTGTGAATCTCCGCGGAGCCGATCGGCGATGACGTCACTTCCGGTGCGTCGAGCTGCTCGTCTTTTCAAGCTCCTCCGCGTCATTCTGAACGTAACTGTAGTGAGATCTGCCTTAGAGCCTGGCGTCGCGTTTTGTTTTACTCTTGTGTATACCCTCGCCCGCGCATGCCTCTGCTTCGCGCCGCCGGAAGATCTTCCGACGACCGGAAGTCCTTGCGTCAGCGGGAGCAACTTCGCGTTGCGAGAAGTCGGTGCCGCATCGATGGCTATCCGAAACGCTGCGGGGAAGGAGCGTCGTTCACATGCGAATATCGCTTCATATCTGATGTGACCGGTGCACCGTAGGTTAGGCGAGTTGTCCTACACCGTAAAATGATTTACACCCTTTTTGCCTATAACACTCTCAGTTCCTAGCAAAAACCACAAGAAAACGCCCTTTTAAAGTGTGTTATAAACGACAATACACCCTGTAAAAGGGTGTTTTTTGTGTGTTTTTTTGCTTAGGTGTAATAGTGTTATGGACAGTGGGAATTCCGCTTACACATGTAAATTATTTTACAGTGTACCGCAAATTTTCGATAGTGGGGAGTCGGTCCGTTTTTTTTTTTTTTTGTCGAGTAGCAACTTTTTATTTTCTCTGCGTTTCATTTTTTTTCTTAGGTCAGTGTTTCGCATTGTGCGTGTTTTTTTTTTCTCCTCCAAACTCACCTCTTACTGAAATGAACTGATCACTATCCTCTAGTGCTTTTCGGTACGCTTGTTTTTGTTTTGTAAGTTCTCTGCACTCTCACATCAGGCGTGAAGTTTTCTTTTGAAATGGCTGAACCGCCAAAATCGTATGTGTGTTATTTTTCATTTTTACCGCCACAGTAGCGGGCGGAATCTTTTGCATTGTTAAATAAGCCACAAATACGTACAGATATTTATCGGCTTTTTTTTTTCTTGTCTAACTGGGGCCGACCCCGGTGAAGACTTCCAGGCCCCCATAACACGAATCCCCTGTTTGAATATGGACCTTGATTAGTAATCCCCTTCCTTCCATCCCTCTCCCCACTCTACGGCAAACGCCCTCCTTGCTCCAATAAAAAGACTCAATCAATCAATCAATCTTGTCCCTCTCACACTCTGGAATAACCTTTAGCGCATACTGGCGCCAGAGGCGAGGATTGACTGAATAAGGCTCGTACTGGCTCATAAATCTGAAAGCACTGCCTGCATGCCCAAAATGGCCTTGAAGGATGCACTAAGGATTTCCAGATTCTAGAAATAAATCGTCAAAATGTCATTGCGTGTAACGACTGTGCTGGAAAGTTAAATCCGTCTTCGGTAAAGAAAAAAAAAGAAAAAAAAACTATCGCGTCTTTGCTAATTCCTTATTAAACTGAACACTGAAAAGTGGTCGTTTGTGTTGCTCATAATTCTGTTCTTTGGATGATCCGACGAAAGGACTTACATTGTTTATTTCCTCACTGCGTCCGATGCTTAAACTTTTCTGAAGTAGGGCGTGAACCAAAAGGACGACTACGCAAGACGACGGCGTTTTGCATTTACCTTACCTGTGTTTGGAACGCAGTACGAAACCACCAAGTTTCGTATGGGAGTGGAATGTTACGTCTATCCGAAGCTAATCGCCGAGACAGCGGCAGGTGCAGGTTTATATCCACGGCTCGGCGCGTCAAGGTTAAAAGAGCAGTGACACACTTACAGAACGTTGGGTTATGTGGAGACAATTTATTGACTCCGCGGAGTCGTTATTGTTAGGAAAGCAGTGACATACTTAGCGAAAGTTGTGCTATGAGGAGGCAACAGTGACTCCAGGAGTTGTTATTATGAGAAGAGCACGGACACACTTGGGGAATGCTGGGTTGTGCGGAGAGAGCAGCAGCCGGAGTCGCTATTATTTCTGACCTCGGCTCCGGCGTGCAGGAGGATAATCCCCCCGACGTCGTCGCTGGAAGGTTTTCCCCTGACGTCAGCTGGGATGCGTGCGCGCGTTGAGCTATCGCGTGTCTCAGGACCTGACCTCGGTCGTGTCAAGAGGCGTTTCGGTGACGTTCGTGATGAGTGCCCGCCGCGACATTGACCGATGGCTTGAAATGCGCATGTATGGGTGCCATACGGCTTAGGGGAGCGTGTCAGAATTGTTGTTGTTTTCTTGTTTGGCCGGCAAACGCTTTCAGCCGCTTGTTCTATATATGGGAGCGTTGCGTCAGTCAGTTTGGAGCACTCTGCTATTGCGTTCGCTTTTACTCGGCCACGCTTACTTCCGCTGTAGTACTCGCCTGCGACTCGTGCGTTCGTTAATTAAAGAATTCGTCCGTTATTAAAGAATTGATCATTCGTTCACGAGCGGTTTGTTTGTTTTCTTTCTACTTTTTCCTGGGTGCGGCTAGATGAAACCGCTAGGCAGGAGGTTGCTTTCGGTGTTATGGCTTGAATCGCGGAATGAGACGACTTCGTCGCGGCCGACCAAATGCATTGCGGTGTCTCACGCGGGTCCAGAAAGCGATTCTGCCCGCAATGCAAACGAGCTTGGGCAAACTTTCGAATTTAAAAAAGAAAAAAAAAATAATCATTCTCAAGACCTCCCTCATATCTTTTACTTTTCTAGAAGAGACAAATGCGGTTTCATTTTACTGGAACGGATGTAGTAGCGCATGCGATCTACAGGCAAGGGAGTGCTCTTTTTTGTTTGTTTGTTTGTTTGTTTTGTTTTGTTTTGTTTGTTCGACAGGGCCCACTCCCTCCCAGATACTGTTGCGCGCAGGCATTATCACGGGATCATCGCTACGAAACGAAAGTTTCCGGATGTCACGCGTGACACACATTCTTCTCATCGTTAATGTCAGCGAAAATGTCGGCTGAATCTAACTGCAGAAAATGTCGGCTGGATCTCACTGCAGCCTCTGTATCTGCAAAGCCGCGCGCGCTTTTGGCGCCGCCGTCAAATACCTGATGAGGAGGGCTTACCAGCACATGCTTTTCGGATTAGCGTATACGAAGACAATTAGTTCCGACATCTTCATTTTTAATCGCACATACCGGGCGACGGTCGATAATGGCGCCGCCCAGAGGGCTTACAGGTGGAATACGCATCAGGCCGCGAAGAAGAAAAAAATGGCCGCCCTATCTGCTCATTTCGCTGCAAATGTCGTTGAAAGACGATAGCCTTCTGTCGCCCCTGCCATGAACACGGTGGTGGCTTGCTAAAGTCAATTCAATTTTCCCGCGTTCCACTGCTCGCCCGCCACCTACTGACACATTTCGTTACTGTTCGACTTGGAATAATGCCACCAGTTGTAGGCTCGGGTGCGATCCTTTTTTTTTTTTGTATTTTTTTTGGGTGAGAACATTGATTTCAACGCGTATTCTTTTTTCTTCTTTTTTGCTATCACGAATTTCAGGCGCCCATCTATTTTCATTTAAAAGAACCCTGCTAGTGCCAGTTATGTATTGATTTTCTGCCTCAATTAGGCCTAAGGTTTACTTTTTGCTCAGCATTGTTGACGAGTATTCATTCAGTCAGTCATCATTCGCTCATTCATCCTTTACTTGAAGAGACAAAAATACATTGTGTGCTGCAAGGACATAGAATAAAGGCTGATTCGCCTGACGAGGACTCTGCCCCTTTTTAGTTCAGCAGCTGTGCGTGTATATTTTACGCAAAAGAGATAGGCAGTTTGGGTACCTGTACAGAGACCCGCCGAGGTGGCTCAGTAGCTAAGGCGTTTTGCTGCTGAGCACGAGGTCGCGGGTTCGATTCTCGGCCGCGGCGGCCGCTTTTCTGATTGAGACGAAAAGCGAAAACACCCGTGTGTACGAGATTTCGGCACACGTTAAAGATCCCCAGGTGGCCAAAATTAATCCGGAAGCCTCCACTACGGCGCGCCTCACCGCCTGCGTTGCGTCGGCGCGTTAAACGTGCAAGAAATCAATCAACCTGTAGAGAGCAAGTTTGCAAAAACAAAAACAAAAAAGAAAATAAAGCAACTTTTCTAGAAAAAAAAACACCAACGAAAAACTACTTCACAATATATACAAGCAAGTTCACTACATAATATAAAGCAACTGATACAGCCGATATAACAACAACAAAAAAAAACGCAACATGATCAAAGAGTTAAACGAACAGTACATGCATTTCCTCATGATACAATGTATAACTATACAAATGTGTACAACCCTTCGCTAAGCACGGTAATGCCATTCACAAAAATAAAGAAAAAATCTCAGCCAAATCACGTTAACAAGAAAATGGTAGGCAGTATCAACTGGTATAGTGAAGACCCAGTGACTGCAATACATTTTTAATATGCTGTTTAAACGCGCTTACTGAACACGGGAAATATGATATATGGTACCAGATTTAGTGGCGTGGGAAAGGTTTTGCCGAGGTACACCTCTCGTTTCAGAGTTCTTTCATCTTTTCGCCGGGTTGCCAAATCGAGGGACATACAGACAGACCAAAATTTTCGTGTTTAAGTAACCCGAAAAAGACTATCGTCTTTAAACGAGGGCGGTTTCGGTGTAGTAGCTCGAAATGTGGTTGTCGGCTCGGCTCCCCGCTTGCGCAGTGCCAGATTTCGCACGCATGCAGTGTGTGCGGGGGCTCCTAGAAAACGTCGGTGTGTTTGCCTCTACGTTTTCCTCCGGCGTGTCTAAGCGCGTCTCCGCGCCTGTTCACATTTTTTTTTTTTTTCGACACTTTTTCCGGTCCTTTCTCTTCGCTTTTCTTCGTTTTGCGCTGCCCCCATCGTCGGGTGTTTGCTCAGCCGTGAGGCGTTTGTTTTTGGCCGACCAGGTTCGGAGCCAGATCGCTTCACGGTTGCGCGCACTGGCGGGAAAGTTTGAAAAAATAGAAAAAGAAAGACAGAAACGTATCCGTTTTCTCCCGCTCGTTTTCGGCGTAGTTTCGAGTTGGTCTGACTGTCGAATCGCCACTGCGTTACAATACCTCCGGGCTCGTACCGACACCACTAATTTTTGTTGTATCATGGTGTGCATATACACCTTGCCGGTGTTTTCACCATATTGGCGCGCCGTTGTCTTGTAGTATTTGGCCACAGATTTGAGCCCTTCCACTTGATTCAACGTCTTACTTATCTGAAGGCCTTCTTTCACCTCTAACGCGTTTCTACATGTCGGTCATAGCTCCTAAAGTCGCCGATTCGTGGACACATAATCTTAGACGGCTGGAAGCAAGCGTGAGAGGCGAGCGGGGCGTAATTAAGGACTTCAAACGCAGTCTCAAGACTCTTCGAGAATCCGGACGGTAAATAGGCATGTATTAGGGGGCGATCAGTGACGTCAAGCATCGTGTATCGTGAATTTACTTTACCCCGCTCAGCGCGTGTTCTGTTATTCGTGATGATGTCGCTTTTACGCGCATTCGTGAATGAGCCATAGTTCTAGCTACGATGGTTAGCAACGAAGAGGCGAATGTGAAAAGTACATTTCGTTCTGAGCAGCTGTTCATGAGCCATTAACTTAACCTAGAGACCTAATTGGCGCAGTCGACAGAATGATCTAATACGCATGCGCAGGACAGTCGATAATATGTATGCCGAGATGTTAGGCTTAAGAAATGACAAGGTCTCTACGGGGACGTACGCTGATGGCAAATTTATACCCTTTCGGAAGCCCCGTTTGCCACCACATCTCCCTCATTTCCTTCGCGTCGTTGTACCGCCTTGCTTTCAAACTTCACGCGAAACTAAGTTTCGGGGCTAATAACGCGGGTTCGCCACTGCAGTCGCGCACCCATTTTGTTCTGCGTCCGTAGGCGTCGCCGTTTCGTGGTTTTTTCTATCCGGCTTCAACCTTTGGCCGAGTGCGTAACCCACGCACTTCGCCAAAGGCATAACGCCCGACTGAAAAAAACCGGAAGTCGGCGACAAGTGCGTGGTGCGTGTACACGAACGGGACGCCGACGCGTTGGCTCAGCGCCGTTAGCAGACGACGCACTTCGCAGACGATCGCGAACGGCGCGCCCCCGTCTGCTCTCTCGCGATCGTCTGCTGCGCGCGCTGCGCGGTTCTTTTACAATTTTGTCTGCTCGAGCTTGAGCGCGCATACATCTATTTGATGTTGACACCTGCCTGCCTGCCCGTGTTGTGATGCAGGCAGCTGTTGCCGCGTCGTCGTCCTACGAGACATTGTGACGCGGTTTTCCTTTTTTTCTTTTCTTTTTTTTTTTTCGGCAGCTGTGTGTTCACAAAGAACCATCTGCGTCTTGCGGCTCGGCCTGTGCGCCATTCTCGCATCTTGGTTCGCGGAGGCGTGCTGGTTTTTGTTGTTGTTTGGGGCGACACGTTGGATTTCGTTACGTGCGAGACTTTTTTGTTTGCGTGCTTGCTTGCGAAAGCTCGCATAAACGGCACCCGACGCAGGTGGCCCATTGGGACGAGGGGTGACCTGAAAGGGCGCACAAGCGGTCGAAATTGGTTCCAAGCACTTCGCCGTTGATTTTTTTTTTTTTTTTTTCGGTTGCTATAACGTATAGGATATGCGTTTGTTTTCCGGGAAGGGAAATCGGTTATTTAGGTTCGTTTTTTTGTATGCAGTTACCTTGAATAAAATTCTTTCGGGCCACCGTATGTTTCAAAAGAAGCTTCGGACAAACAGAAGGCAATGTACAAAAACCGACACTGCGCCCGACTGCGTACATTGGTCCCCTGAAAAGCGTAAGTTTCACGGGTTGGTATTGTACGCTTGAGTGTAAGTCCCGAACAAACTTTGGAAACGCAATCTGTACGTTCGCTTTTGCGCCGTCTGCTTACTCTCTCTCTCTCTCTCTCTCTCTCTCTCTCTCTCTCTCTCTCTCTCTCTCTCTCTCTCTCTCTCTCTCTCTCTCTCAAAATATATAATGTCTGCATCTTTCTGTCTCTCTCCCTGCGCGAAGCGAAGCTGGGAATTCGTGTCTATAGTTTTAACCTGACGTCTCAGTGTAGGCGTTCTTAGCTCGCACCAATCATTTACACTCGTGCATTGAAATGGAATCAAGCGGCGTAGGTGGGAGCAAACAATGGCACTTCGTGCAGGTATCTCGATTATTCGCTTGTATAACGTCCCTAATGCTGGGTTTGCGCGCGAACGGCATCGTTATGGTCGGCCGCGCCTATGGTCATCCCGGGCAGTTCTGTAAACAATGGGTCGTTGTTCGTTCTGCCCTGGCGTTTGCCGCGTAAGCGCCTTCTATTTGTCGTGCTGGACGTAAAAGGGCCTCCCAAAAAGCGGCGTTTCTTTAATGTGCGTATAGCCAAACCGCGCACCTTCCAAACGTGGCGACAGACTGCAAAGTTTTGTAACGGGACCTATTTTTACGGCATTGAGGAATGGCTGCTGGATTTTTTGTAGCGTGAGCTGCACCGGGCGAGGTTGAGCAGTTTCGCGTGGCTCCTGGAGAGCCGTGCTGCGCATGCGCGAGGAGCAGTGACGTCTCACCGCGCACAGCCGCCGCGATTGGATTGGATTGGATTGGATTGCATTGGAAATTGTTTTAGCAGCAGTAAGCATGATAATCAGCTAATCCTAGACTACCGGAAAACCTAAGAATAAACAGATGAACCTTAGCTCACGCTACGTATATTCTGGCATAGCCGAGCTACAAGCCACTGCTAATTTTTTGCGCAAATGCGATATCGTTGTTTAGCACATGCCGTATGACTGTGGAGGCTGTTCAGCTTGTTGATTACGACGGATAGGGATAACGATAACAGTGACAGTAATACTCGGAATAGGTATAAAGATAGATGTGATGTTCGAATTTAACGGCGGACGCTTCTGAAGGTTGCATATAGCTAAGCTAAGCGTTTTGTCGCAACATAAGGCGTGTGTAACGATGCAGGAGTGGCTGTTTTCGTGGTGGATAAGTGGCTCCTCTGGTTTTAGAACTTGAAACGACCGCGCGTAATGTGGAGTGGCAGCGCGTGAACTGGTAATCCCAGGCTTTTGTATACGTAAAAACCACTTACAAAAATGTAGAAATTTCGGCCCAAGTGCGTGTGGGTGGATTAATCTCGGTAAAATGAATTAATCAGTTTGAAAAGAAAATTGGGTACATTGTAGTTCGCATGGTAATTGTATCAGGGTCTTCAAAGTAGGAACAGAGTGCGTTACGAACGGCTGAAGAATTAGAGTGCCTAGTGCGTGCAGCACTGACAACATATCGCGTGACAGCTGAGCGTGACGGTAGTGAGTGTGACGGTAGTAGAGCATGTGCACGTCAGCCAGGGAGAACTACGTTTCTGGTCAAGCTGTGCCCTTAAGTGTCGCCAGTCGAAGTGAAATCGCGTGAAAAGACGAAGAAGCGAAACCGAAGAAAGAGGCGCGAACGCCATGCAGCTCTAGAGGAGTCTTTAATAAGTATCACCAGAGAAAGGAATAACGCTTTCGTTTTCAAAGCGCCTTTATCTAACTACATTTCGTGAGCGGTCGCTTTTAAACTCCCGATGCCTTACGATGCCTGTACACGTTGCCCATGATTAGCAGCCAGTATTCTTTTTTTTTTTTTTTTTTTTTTTGTTAAGTTCGAAGAAGCCGCGGACGCCGTTCTGTGGCACCGACCGCAGACGATCGCTTGTGTAGTAAGAGCAGACGACACAGCCTGTGTAGTAACAGCAGACGACTTTCGATGGGGCATTGTTTCCGCGCCAGGAATTCCTACGCGCCTCGTCGACGACACTCTAGCCGCTCGAGTGCTGTCGAAAGTGCTTCTTTTTTTTTCCCTCTCTCTCTCGTCGCAGTCAACTAACGCCTTCTCCCGAACGAATGCTGAGCCGTTGTCGTTCCGCCATCGACGTTGAGTGCGCCATTGTTTTCGCGCCGTTCGAAGTAAACAGCGAGCGATGAGCGTTGCGTCCACTCGTAAAAAGGGCCGTACGCAGACGATCCCTTTGGGGTGCCTCCGAACGCTTTTCGCGAACGGCCTGCGCCCGTTTCCTCGTAGCTTTGCGCGTCTATTCGCGCCCAGTTCCTGCATCGACGCCAGTGCTTTCGCGGCGTAAACGTGGCTAAATAAAATTGCAGACGGAAACTCCCAAGAGGGAATTGACGGATAAATGGGCAAGCCGCTTGGGTATGCACCGAGACCCTTCGACGTCGTCTTCACTACTATACGCGAATGCGTGTCTGGGGAAAAAAATTCAAAAAAAAAAAGGGAAAAGGGGAGGGAGGTGGGAGTATTAAATACCTCGGAATCCCCATGTATTCGTATAAAGCGTTATACATCTATCCCCTTGAAAACTGGCTTGACTACTATACACAAATGCATTGCTCGGAATACATTTTTAAGGGCAGTAAAAGCGATCTGATAAAGTATGAAAGTACAAAGAAGAAAGTGTATGACAGTTGCGTCTTACCGGTACTCACCTACGGGGCAGAAACTTGGAGGCTCACTAAGAGGGTTCAACTTAAATTGAGGACAACTTAGCAAACAATGGAACGGCCGGAAGATGAAAGGTGTAACGTTAAGGGACAAGAAGAGAGCGGAGTGGATCAGGGAACAAACGCGTGTTAAGGGCATATTAGTAGAGAAATGGCCTTGGGCAGGGCATGTAATGCGAAGGCAAGAAAACCGTTGGTCACTAAGAGTAACAGAGTGGATCCCTAGAGAAGGCAAGCGTTGCAGGGGGCGGCAGAAAGTTAGATGGGCAGATGAGATTAAGAGGTTTGCGGGGATAAATTGGTCGCAGTTAGCACAGGACCGGGGTAATTGGAGATTAATGGGAGAGGCCTGTGCCCTGCAGTGGGCGTATATAGGCTGGTGATGATGATGATGCAAATATGAAGCCGTAGCGCCTTTTCTGTAACACGGCTTGAGACCCCAAGTATCACTTTAGAGCATACGCCAAGCCCCTTTAGAAACGGCTTTACTACTTTACATAAATGAATAGCTTGGACGATATTTTTCCCACGGGTTGGTATAGGGAGTTTCAAATTTTATGAAGGTCGTAGCGCCTTTTATTAAACACTTGCAGAAGATCCGATGGATCGCTATGGAGGGCTATAAGCGATGTTTCTGTAGTCTCCTTCACTACTTTACACAAAGGCATTGCTTTGAAGGAAAGTTTCCAGTGGCAATATTCTCTTTTTATACGAAAAAGTGAAAGCCATAACGTTCTTTTGTATAGCGTTTTCTTGTGCGACGAAAGTTCGACGCAAGAAGCGTTACTAACAGACAGACAAACGAGTTTGCTCGTTGAGTCCACATACACAAGATGCTTGCCCATTTAATTAAAAAAACTCTTTGTAGGATAATTTGTAGGCGACTTTTATTCGCTGCGGTGGTCATCGGAAAAACACAATTCTCAGAAGGGGCGTTGTGTTGCTTATAGGTTGTAGTACTGCACGTAATTTGAGGTCTCGAAATTACGTTTTGGCTACGTGGGTGTCACGGCTTTAGGGCTACACGTACCGTTATTTGTGTGCACGCAGCGCGGCGGTTCTGTTTTTTTTTTTTTAATTTCGCGCGTAGTCAGAAACCATAGGAGAATGAAGACCCGAGTCGTTGCTCGTTAAGTTAGAGTACGTAATCTCCGCGCTTACTGGTCTTTACACTAAGGAAAGCCCAGTTGAAAGGGTGCAGACGTATGCGTATGTCATATGTGTACGTAGAGACTAACTCATTTTTGCCAGTACATTGTAAGAGTGAGACATTTTTTAGCTAGATCGATTAAAGCAACGCAGCTCCTTGAACTAGGCAGTTATTGTTTTCTGCTACAAATAATAGCTAGCCCTAGTGCTTGAAACATGGATGGCTTGGTTTGCTCGGCTTCTCGGATGGAATTCCACTCAAATAACCGCCGAGATTGTTGCGTTGTGAATCACATAAGGGTTTAGATAAGGAAAACTAAACTTTTTGTAATCTAAACTTTGCGAAAGGCGGTTCTTTTAGAACAATGTTTCAATGCATTGTCGTACAAAAAACTTTCACTTTCATTGTTTCAGAACTCGGCTTGGGAGTCAGCTTTTTTCCCCTCTCCCCATACCTAACTCTCTTTCACCCGGGTCTACAATTGTTCTCTTTTTCCGAGCCCAGAATTGTTGGGTGTACCTTAACAGATAGCACTGCGGTACGGCTTCGACCATACCGCGGCAGTGCTGTCAACGGAGGCTACCGGCGTGGAAAAGTTTGCCGCTACAGTCGTGTTAGCTTTGCAGGAGCAAGTGAGCAGCCTTATTACCAGTTCAATAATGTCAAGCGCGAAGTCGAAACAACCTTTCAAATTGGTTACAGCAGTTTCCGTGATGATCTCAAAAAACAGCTCCTTCAAAGGAAGTTTTCCGAATTAAAACTGTCTAAAGGAAGCCTGGCATAATAAAATCCGTCAGAATATGTTTTCGATTGGAAGGAAAGTAAGTACTAAGGCTATGTTCAGACTGGCGACGCAAAAGCCATATTGTCACGAAGCCAAAAACGACGCAGTTGTCGTATGAGGAAAACAAGTTTATTGCCTAACAACTCAAAGAATACACATGCGGCGAAGCAGTAGTCAGCAAAGTGACATGCGCAAGCGAGCGTCGGCGATTCGATCGCCGCGGCGTCTGCCCTGCAGGCTTTTATCTTTCGGCGCGAGTGTTTCTGGAACCGTCGATTTACATCCAGATCATTGTAGATCAAAGAAGATTATTCTGGGCTAGTGACGTTAGGGCGAAACAGTCTACTTATCTGATTGAAATAGCCCGTGCGCCATAAAAACTAAAGAATGGAAGACGCGCTTCGCTCGGGACACAGATAGCAGACCCGGGCGTGGCCGGGCAGTAAAAACAAACAATAAATAAACAAACCCATACATGGTTCGCGGCAATATCGTGACCTATGGACGTAATAAAACGGCATGTCGCGCAGTTTGGTTGGCTGAGACGTGAAATGACGTCATTATTTAAACTTATTACGACAGTTGCGGAAATAGTCGGAACCCGTCCTAAGTAACAAGGGCCGTAATCGCTAGCAGCGGAAGGGTATTGTACAATTCTAAGCAATTGGTGAAGGAGAAGCTTATACAAACTCTGAGTGGAGTTATTACAGTGCAGTGGGCAGTTTTTTTTTTTTCATATTCATGAAAACAAACTACGTTAAGCCAATAGAAAACGTGCAAACCAATAACTAAACAAAAAATAATAATAAAATTGTGCTACCCTTATGGGACGTGATGCGCGAATTCCTAGAGCGTGCTAAGTCGGTAATTAAATGATTACGCAACTAAGCGGCCGGCGGCGTATTCTTATTTCTTTAGGCGAGTGTAAGCACATATTACGCCGCACAACTCTTATTAGCGCTCCTCGTCGGCTGGGAAGAGCGAGCGCTCAAAGCCGCGTGACGCCGACGGGTCACATGAACAGCGCTTCTTGCTCACCAGCAAGGGAGAAAACGTGACGACCCTTTCCCACTCATCTGCGGACATTGCTGACTGCTGTTAGGCTGGACACTCGGCAAAGCTTGTTTTCCCGGGACTTCTCTCGATGGACAACTTCATATAACATCGCGGCTACACTTGAACAGCACGGCAAAGTTGGCTGGAAAATCAGTGAACCAGTTTCATCGAGAGAGAAAATTGCTCTTCAAAGCGACAACGCTTTTAACCGGGTAGAGAAAACAGCCTGACCCACCGCGGTGGCTCACTGGCTAGGGCGTTGTGCTGCTGAGCACGAGGACGCGGGTTCGATTCCCGGCCGTGGCGGCCGCTTTTCTGATGGAGGCGAAAAAGCGAAAACGGCCGTAGATTTCGGCGCACGTTAAAGATCCCCAGGCGGTCAAAATTAATCCGGAGCCCTCCACTACGGCGCGCCTCATCGCCTGCGTTGCGTCGGCGCGTTGAGCCGTATACAATCAATCATCAAGATCTAAGCCTGTTTTCTCTCCGTGCTGCAAAGAGGCCCCCGTATCGAAGAATTCCGAAAAATGTCGCTCCTCGACCGCATTTTGTCTGTCTTCCGTATAAACGGTTTTTTGAAAGAACGGAGCACCGTCCGTTGGAGTCCGTTTTTGCAGCCCGAACGCAGAAAAAAACAGGCTCTAGCTCATCCGATCTTCTGCTGTGCCCTCCGTCGCCCCCGCTGTGGCGTCCCGCAGGGTGGAGTTCTGTGCCCCAGCTTGTTTGTGCGGAGGAGTCGGTCTTGCGCCCAACGTGGGCGGCCAGTTTTGTCTTCGAGGCTGTCGCCGATCGAGCAGAGCGTGTGGACGGCCGGATGGCGTGCGCGGGCGGGCGAAACGTCTCTTGGTGGGCCCTCGTGGCTTCGGATGTGTCCCGGAATGACGGCGACCTTGACCGTGCGCGCCATCTGGCCGGTGTCGTGCGGTGCGGCCGACTTGAGCGTACGTGTATACCCCCGCAGTATGTACCCGTGGAATACCGCGAAGGATTGCCTCGCGCAGCCCCGACCTTCGGAGCCCTCCCCCTCTGGCCCAAGTGACAAATGGGCTTGTTGGTATGCCGATGCTGTATCGGACTGGCGTTGAAATAAAAGACGTCAAGCCCGAACTGCCAAGGAAAAGTCGGAGACGGGCTTTTACTTTCACCATCTGTTTTCCATTTCGCCTTGGCGATGGCGAAGAGTAGAGTGCAGTGTGCCAGAGGGTCTTCGCTGAGTGCTATATACCTTTAAAAAAATTCCGAGTTTTAGTAGCTCGATTTCGCAGTTAAACTTTCATGCCACTTTTAGTGTGTAGTATTCTTTGGCTGAAGTAACGGGGGATTGTGTGCGGTTGGGCCCAAATTTTCGTAAACGCTTTTTCGTGCGGCGAAAAACCACTAGCGCCATCTAGGTGCATTCCATAATAGCGCGTGAAGACCAAGTATATTGCAAACTGCGTTTCGAAACTATTACCACTGGTGGCGAGGTTAATATATGTCAACACTTCTGGGCTGTCTGTCGGCGTCCCATGTTCGTGACATCACACGTGGATGTGCAAAAAAAAAATCCCTGACCATCTTCACTAAGGTGAAACCTGGAGAGGGGGCGAAGCATGTAGTTTATAAGTGTATTCTTCGCGCTTTGGTGTTTTTGCCCACGGTGATTAAACCGTTAAGGGGGGGGGGGGGGAGAGAGAGGTATACAGCTTTGCTGTAAGTCTTGTGTCTTTGAAGCACGAAGCGTTCTAGCGCGAGACGTTGGAAAACGAGTGTCCCGGTGTGTTCTCTTATTACGCGTTTTTCTCACCGAGATGAAGCGTTCTAGCGCGAGGTGTTGGAAAACGAGTGTCCCAGCGTTTTGGCACCGTGACCACATGATAATACGACGATATGAGACGACGATGACATGAGACGCCGACAGCCCGCGCACCTAAGGGGCTTCGCCCGTAAAAGTCGGGAATCCAAACTGCTTCGGCCGTGTCGCAAAGGCGCAAATGGATAGACACCGGCTTCATAACGGCCACGGAATTTTTCCATTTGCTGTCGTATTTTTTTTCTTGATGCGCTTAATGTTCCTTCGCTTATCATCATCATCGTCATTTTATGAAGCGGCTAGTGTAAATCTGGCTTTCCTGCAGTGCGTTTTGGCTCGACATCGAACGCCGTCGTGGAGGCGTAGAAAATTCGCTTTAAAACCTCCATATCCGCAGTCGCCTTTACATGTAAATCGGGCAACCAAACAAAAAACACAAACCCTGGAAATTAGCCAACAAAATCGTAGATGTTCAGCTAATCCAGAGCGATCACACGAGTAACAATAAAAGCAATAAAAGTTGCGTTACAATGATGGTCTGTGTCTCCTAACGGATGTGAGAGAGGACCGAAAACAGCGTATTTGAAACTTCTGGCCTCCTCCAGGTAGTGGAATAATGGATTACGCTGGCTGCACTGCGCAGTGGAGCCACATATTCACTTATTCTCTTCAGCGTTCCTTCTTGGCGGAGCTTAAGAGCCAACCACAAATTTTCTGGTCGCGCGTTCAGTCGGAGCCCTGGAGCGCAGAAAGAACAGACGCGACAAGGATGATTCGAATATGGATGCTACGCACTGAACGACTGTTCATTCCCCTAGTGTGGAGTTGTAGTCCCAGTTTTATTTACCCTCTGTACATCTAAGTCGTTTCCAATTCGTGAGCCGATATTCGTCCCCGCCACTGCTGCGTAACACCCTCTCCTGTTACCCCCTGTAACCTCTCACCTTCTTTCCCCTCTTCTCGTTCCCCCTATAGTGACTGCAATTGAGAAAATTTGCTCAGGTTAATTCAATTTTCATTGCATTGCTCACGCACCATCTTTTTCCCTTTTGTATCTGTGTTGCTTAGAGCAACTCGAGCCGATACCTGTTGTTTCAGGTTTACGTTTGTGGCGCCTCTCTTCGACGCTGCTTTTAACGCGTTTTTTTTTTTTTTTTCATTTGCTGTCGTAAAAATAAGTCCACCGTATATACTCCTGACAAAACAAAAAGTCCCGGGCCATCTCCACTAACGTAAACCTGGTGAGGGGCGAAGCATGCAGTGCATATATGTGTACTCTTGGCGCCTTGTCGTTTTTGCCAACGGAGATGAAACCGTTGGGGGTAACAGGTACACAGCTTTGCTGTAAAAGTACCTCTTGCCCTTGACGCACGAAGCTCTCTAGCGCGAGGCGTTGGAAAACGAGTGCCCCGGTGTTTTTTAGCATGCGTTACGTTCTAGGGCGAGGCGTAAACGAGTTTCCCGGTGTTTTAGTACCGTGACTACATGAGACGACGATTATGACGACGACAGGAGACGCCAACAGCCCCAGCCCATAAGGGGCTCCGCCCCTAAAAAAGCGCTGGATCTCTTGGTTACGTTCTCGTATTTTGCCTCAAATATACCGGAGGTTTCCTCCGCGCCGAATACTGGAGACATGTGTAAGCCGTAGCAGCAGTTTCAGTTGTTTGGAATGGTCTTGACTTACTGTGAAAGCGTTCTTTCGCCGTTTTCTTTTCTCCCTTGGCTGTGCGGCTACTCGTTGAATCGAGTGACAGGCAGACAGATAGGCAGACCAAATTTTTCGCGTTTGGGTGTCCCACGAAAGAGCATCGCTTTCAAAGCTAGTGAAGCAGCAGAACGAGGCAATGGAAGCTGGCAGGACTAGTTCGTCCCCCCGACCGCGTCACTTAATTGTGGAACGGCGTACTTTACGAATTAAGCGCGTACGAGGAAGAAACCTGACCTGTACTAGAAGTGTATGTACCGAATCACGTTAACGAAGCCCTTCTCTTAGCGCAAGAAGCTTCTCGGAGTTCTTTCCTGTCTGGGGCAAGCAGGAACCGCCCAAGGTTGGATTGCTTGAAGCCCGTGTACAGAGGCGCTGATGGTTCCCTAATGATGTCTACTGCCGGCTAGCCGGCCGCGCGACGGCAGGAGCACCGAGACGGTCGACGGAAGCTCCGCACGGTGGCGTACGCAAATGAATACGCAAATGACGCCAGGGCTGACGAGAGGCGCGGCCCAACGCGGAAAACGACGGCACGTGCACCGCCGCTGTCTCCGATTATGCCGCCGTATCTCATTTCTCAGGGTCTCGGGATGCTATGGTCTTCCGCTTACGAGGCAGCGCACAATCCTCCTTTCTTTCTTTTTTTTTCCCTTCTCTCCACCCATCTCTCCTTTCGTCTCTTCTGGAGCTTGGCTCTGTCGCCGTCGTGTCCCGCATTCGTAGTCTTGTCTTTTTTCTTTCTTTCTGCGACGTCATTTGGGTAACGCCGGCGCGGCCTTTAGCGTGCAAAGTTTGTGCGAAAATATTTTGAACGACCTTGTTTGAGACGTGCGGGAGTGGTTTCGAATGTGGCTTGAAAGGGAGCTAACCTGCCTTAGTGGATTTTGAAGGCGGCATTCTTTCTTGGTCTACCTAAACACGAAAATCTTGATGAACTGAACCGAGATTTTGTCCAAGGCAATTCAAATTTCCCGTATTAACAGTGTTACCAGCGCACGCAGAACGGGGACATAGACGGAAGAAACGAAAGTTCCGTCAGGTCGACATCGTGGAACACAGTTGTGTTTTGTCTTCGTGACCCCTTTAAGACGGCTGACCTTCGTTCGCCAAGCGACAGGATGTAATCAGTAGTTATTTTTCTGTCTAACCGCGCGTCCAGCGAGAGTCACGGGCGGCCCTTTCGCGAGAGAGACGTCCTGAGATCCTTTTCACCAACCGTCAGTCTCAGCTGTATGAATGTCTTCTCTTCATTGCTGCACCGATGTCGAGGCCGGGTCGTTAGGGAAACATTGGATGAAGATGGCCGTATCCACGCAAATTTTTAGTCGAAACGATTTCAGTGTAGCAGCGACAAATTGGCTGCGTCGCTACCGCTAAAAATAAAGCGTTATTTTGGTCTGCTGGCCAAATAGCTTTGCGTGATACGACGCAGTGAATGAAAATATATATACACATTAACGGCCTTTTTCTCCTGAACCACCGAATTTCATGTCGGACGTTCCGGAGACAAACAAGCTGGGGTTGTTAGGCGCGTCCCACATTGTAAAGCGTGGAAGTAGGGAAAAATTTACCGCGCTCGTAATAAACACTATAACATCGTATCAGCATCGCGAGCGTGGTGAAAGACTGGTGGACTGACCTAATGGTGCTACGTGCATGCAAACTCCCCTCTTTTGTTAGGGGCGACGCCCCTTTGGTGCTGGGGCTTTCAGCTTCTCATGTCGTCGTCGTAAGCGTCGTCTTATGTAGTCACGGTACTAAAACACCGGGACACTCGTTTATGCCTCGCGCTAGAACGTAACGGGTACTAAAAAACACCGAGACACTCGTTTACGCCTCGCGCTAGAGAGCTTCGTGCTTCAAGGACAAGAGAGACTTACAGCAAAGCTGTATACCTCTACCCCCCCAACGGTTTCATCTCCGTTGGCAAAAACGCCAAGTCGCCAAAAATACACTTACAGTCGAACACGGATATATCGAACTCCAAGGGGATCGCGAAATAGTTCGATATATGAAAAATTCGATATAAAAAATATGGGCTCTGAGACCTCACCTATTGCGAACGATCACTTACCGATGGGCGCATTCAAGAATGACAACTAATTTCGCACTCACGACGCAACAGAACGCTTTATTTCCGTGAAAATAAAATCGCTGATCTTGGCTTGCTTCTTCGCCCTGGAAATGAAATTAACGACGCTGGTCTCAATCTTCTCGAGGCCGTCCAGGTGCGACAGCCCAGTTCCTTCCATGTCGCCGCAACAACGGCGAATCAAGCTGAACGCAGCGGCCACTTCACCCGCGCAGTACGATTGTGTAGCCGCCTCCTCGTCCGGACGATCTTCACCACTCGAGCTATCGGCCTGGGTTCCTGCGATCGCAGCTACAATATCCTCGTCACCGAGGCTCGAAACAGCCTGAACATTGGTGTCAGCGCTCACGAAGTCGTCGGGAGACACTCCGGCTGGAACAGCAGCCGGGAAAAGAGACGACAACTCACGAAACGTGTCGCCCATGCACTCGTCGTTGTCGTCGCCGTCTTCGCAAGCTTCGGAAAGTTCGGCCGTCACAAAGCCTGCCTTCTGGAAGCAGTTGACCACGGTCTCCTTCTTCACGCCGTTCCAAGCGCTTGTCATCATATGTATGGCTCCCAGCAGGTCAACCTTGGGCTCGGTGCCCACGCGGAGGTTCATCAAAAGCTTGGCAATGGAACTGCAGGAGTTTCAGGAGCAAGAGAGGCCTCCTTACAAGATACATAGAAGCAATGCAACGAAAACCAGACATAATATTATTACAGGAGACAATGGGTTCACCAAAGATAGCAGGGTATAATACATACGAGCCGCAAGCAACCCAAGGGAAAGTAGCGAGCGTTGCAACCCTGGTCAGCAAAGCCCTAACTGCGCAGGAAATCACCGAATACGATGACCAGCACTTCAGTGCCATTACAATCAAAGTACTTCCGCAGCCAATGCGCACGGGCAAAAAGGGGTGTGAACTGTACATAGCGAATGTGTACAGCCCACCGAGAGCCTACAACGCGGACTTCAAACAACTTTTTGTAGACACTACGCATAAGGGTGCCGTCAGCATTATAGCTGGGGATTTTAATGCGCAACACCCCGCATGGGGGTACAAGAAAACTACCGCCAAGGGAAGGAAACTGGAAAGGCTGATCTGCAACTCCGGGTATACGATCCTCAACAACGCCAATGAATTCACCAGGGAAGGGAACTCAGTCGAACGAGATACCAACCCAGACTTGACGCTGTACAAGGGAGCCTACAAGTGTAGCTGGACGAACACACGGGAAACACTAACGAGTGATCACTTCATTATAGGGACCCACTTAAGTATTCGAGGACTCAAGGAAGAGAGAAAGTCCATCCGTCTCACAAATTGGCACAAATTTCGGCACAGCGAGGATCAAGAAACACCCCTTCAGGATCTCGATCAGTGGGTAGGGCAACTGCAAGTGCGAATGGACAAAACTTCCACAGAAGTCCAAGCCAACGAACAGTACCCCGATGTAGACGCCCATCTTCTACATATATGGGAAGCGCGGCATGGACTTGTTAAGCGGTGGAAAAAGCAAAAACATAATAAAAGACTCAAGCTCAGGATTGCCCGTATCTCCAAAGAAGCGCAGGATTATGCAGAGGCGCTTACACGTACCAACTGGCATAACCTGTGCGAGAAGCTCAACGGCAACCTCAGCGCCAAACGTACGTGGTCACTTTTACGCAGCCTCATACAGCCAAACCAGTCCACGACAGACAAAGCTAAGGACATAACTCGCCTGCTACACAGACAAAACAAACATCCGGGACAGACACTGGAGGAACTAGCCAGCATATACCTACCTCCCAAAGATGACCCGGAATATCGAGACTATGCAGGAGACGCAAACGATCTTCAATACTTGAATGGTCCTATTACCATAGAGGAAATACAGGCTGCCCTGGAGTTCACGAAACGCAACACGACACCGGGACCGGACGGAATACAGTACAAGCTCATCAAAAATCTCTCGGATGAGGACTACGCCCGCCTTGCAGCCTTCATGAATCAAGCCTGGGAACAAGGCGAGATCCCGATAGCATGGAAGACGGCTCGGGTCATACTAATACCTAAGCCAGGAAAAAAACTCGATCTCCACAATTTAAGGCCCATATCATTAACGTCCTGTTTGGGCAAGCTCATGGAAAAGGTAATATTAATCAGGCTCTCCAAGTACCTCGAGGACACGAACGCTCTTCCGCACACGCTCATTGGCTACAGAGAGAGGATCTCGGCACAGGACTGCCTTCTCCAACTCAAGGAAGATATATTAGACGACCCCAGCACTGCTCAAATCCGAGCGGTCCTCGCCTTAGACCTCTCGAAGGCATTTGATAATGTCTCGCATGACCTAATACTGGCCAACTTGCAAGAAACAAACTGCGGCTCAAAAATTTACAACTATGTGCGGAGCTTTCTGCGTGACCGGATGACAACACTCACGTTGGGACCAATCGAGTCCCGTGCAAAGGAAGCCTCCAATCGTGGCACACCTCAGGGTTCCATACTATCACCCCTCCTTTTTAATATCGCGATGAAGAACCTACCAGCGCAACTTAACCGCATCGGTGATATCAAGCATGCAATATATGCCGATGATATCACCATATGGACAACAAAAGGCTCCCCAGCACAAGTCGAAGAAGCACTTCAACAATCGGCCGAAGAGGTCGAGCGCTACGCCAGTAGCGGTGGCCTCGCCTGTTCTGCTGAAAAATCAGAGCTTCTCGTTGTAACTAAGCACAATAGCAAGCAACAACAAGTCCAACTGAAGGTGATACTGCAAGGCAGAGCCATACCCCAGCGTTCGCACATCAAAGTACTCGGATTGACACTACAAAGCAACGGAAAAGCCAACCATACGGTCCGGAAACTCTTAGATCAGGGAAATCAGGTGATACACATGCTCCGAAGAATTACGAACAGGCACCGGGGTCTTCGGGAAGCTGATGTCCTTCGCCTTAACGCAGCTCTCATCACTTCCAGGATACTTTATCATTTGCCATACCAAAATCTCAACAAATCTGAACTCAAAAGCATAGAGGTGCTTTTAAGAAAGGCCCATAAGATCGCACTCGGGGTGCCCACGTATACCTCAACAAAGGCACTGGAAGACACCGGCACAACAAATTCTTTGGAGGAACTGCTTAACGCGCACAAAATCAATCAGCTACAACGACTGCGAAGCACGGCACAGGGCATAAGCATCCTTCACAACCTAGGATACGACACCAGCCAATATGAGGGAAGCACGTACGGACAACTGGAGCCTTACATACGGGGGAAAATCTGCACTGCTCCTCTACCCCGCAATATGCATCCGGAGAGGAACAGGGAAAGACGAACCCTTCGTGTTAAGGCCATCCTGAAGCAGATCAACAAGACCGAGCCACAACCCGAACTCTACTACACTGACGCCAGCCTCCTAGATGGGACGGGTGTCACCGTTGTCGTAGACGGAAGTCATACCCTCATCACAGCAGCCACAGAACTTGACCTCAATGCAACCGTCGATGTGGAGACTAGGGCAATCGCGCGTGCTATAGAGCACTCTTGCCGTTCTGTGCCAGACACCGGTACAGTGTACATCTACACCGACTCTCAATCTGCATGCCGGCAACTTATCTGCAACCGAATGCACAGAAATACCGCTCACATACTGAACAAGGTACTCGCTTCATGTCAAAAGTGCTACAAGGTAATCTGGGTACCGGGGCACGAAGGCATGCCAGGAAATGAGAGCGCACACGCACTTGCCCGAGCGTTAAACCACCGGGCGCCTGAGCATGCACTTCCACATTCAAGTGAACGTAGGGCGCAACCAGGACCTCAAGAACCAGTTGACACCAGGGATCTGCTACGGACAGCCCGTCAAAACAGACAAAAGTACCCAACACCACACAAAACACTCACTCGTCGGGAATCCGCTGTACTAAGGCAAATTCAAACAAACACGCTACCTACTGTACACCTAACACACCGATTTCAACGATTACCGGGTACCCCCAAGTGTCCTAACTGCGGGGACTACCCTAGCATCTATCACACTCTCTGGACATGCACACAGAACCCTAACCTTTCCCCCATACCCAATCCTACCCCCACTTCATGGGAAAGAAGGCTGGCCGACTCTAGCGCGGAAGTGCAAAGAACACTCATTGAACGCGCAGAGAAGGCCCTGTCGGCTATCCCGGGAGCTCCGGACTAGGGGATCCTTGCAAAAATAAAGTTTTCTTCTTCTTCTTCCTGTACCCGACCTTCGCCATGCCCACCATTCCTCCACATCCTCCTCAACCTCAATCGGTGGTGCAGCGACCACCGAAGAACACCTACCAGCTCCCGCAGCGTTCGATATACCCGATGTCGGGAAAAATACGGTTCGATATAAACGTACGAATTCCTATACTTTTACACAGAATTTTCAAGGGGATAATTTACGAGTTCGATATAGACAATAATTCGATATACCCGTGTTCGATATATCCGTGTTCGACTTATACACTGCATGCCTCGGCTCTCCCCAGGTTTCACTTAGTGGAGATGGCCCGGGATTTTTTTTTAGTGCAGTCTCTAAGGGGCAAATTAATTATGAGAAAAATAACATTGATCAATTTCTTATTGTCACAAAAAAAGTGTTTTGCGTTGTGTTCACAATATACACAGTAAATTTACACTGGTTAACTTACACTGGTTAATTTTAACTGGTTAACTAATCACCGGGCATTTCCAACGTGTAAACACTACTCGGAAAGTCCCTCACGTTGTAGTCTCGCAAAACCTATCAGGTAAACAATACAAACTGACTGTGTTCTGCGCGGTCAGTACTAATTCCTCAATTTAGCACCGCTATAGAATGTGGGCTCTCAAGAATTATTGCGAGAAATTTAGTTCATTTCTGAAAGAGTTTGTATTCATTTTCGCGAGAGCTCCGCGGAAAGTGAGCTGAAATTCAATGGCCAGGCTTGCAAAGAAATGACACTCTTTTTAATTCATTTACTCTTCAAAAACTATATATTACGGGCGTAGCTAGCGTAACGACGGAAGCAGTTCATTTCATAAGTCCGGAATAAAGTGTTTGACAAAGGAATCTTGAAAAAAAAGGACGTTCCTCGCGCGGTATCTTTGAGGGATGTGCGAAGAGCATAATCTCGAATGGCTTTGTTCGAGGCAGAAGCAGTTCGGAACACGACGACTAAAACAAAACGCAAAGGAAAAGACGCTGGCTCGCGCTCTCAACTCTGTCAGCTGATTATAGAGCTCGATAACTAGTGCCAATAACTCAGTCAAGAAAAAGGTTACTGGCAGCAAAGCATTTTTAACTTTTGTCTGTCGCATTACCACATGTAGTTTCTTTACCCCAGCTTCCCACGCACCACTGCTGTGTACGAAATGGTCCGGAAAACGTCCAGACATTGTCCGGAAAACGTCGCCGTCTACCACGGAAGGGAAACGTAATTTTCGAAATGGTGGAAACCCGAGCTGTAATGTTTTGAAGTGGCGGCGTTAGAACGAGAGTGGATGCTATTTCCGCCTTGCATGCGCATTACATTACGTCCATTGTTATATATAGCTACAGGGACGCGGAACCATACTGTGCCACCACCCCTCGCCAGTTACGGCGACACTTCCCAGTAGTCTGCTTTGCGAAAATGCCGTATATGCACGATTCTAACGCGCCCCCGAGTGCAACGCCCAGGCGCAAGTTTACTCATGAAGGTTTGAAAAATATTTTCTGTTCTACCGCGCAGCTGTAAAAAGACACAGCATCATGTACCTGGCAGAAGAGATTTTATTTGACGCACGCAGCTGTGGCTCGAAAATTTATTGGGCTTCATAAATTTGCTTACCCAGCTCTTGCTGGCATTAAAACTAGAGCGGGGGACATTGAAAGCCGACTGCGGTTTCGAGCCCGATTGTAATGCGCACGCACCTTTTAAGGTTACTTATTTATAAAAAACGTGCTCGTTAGACTCTTGAAAATACGGTATCCCCGATCCCGGTGAATTCGCACGCGTAAATGACGCAGGGAAGCTCTTTTTGGTACTAAATGGTATTGAATTGACTGCAGATACGTTTTTTTTTTTTTAACAGTGAAGCCCTGTAGCAAATCGTTGTTTTTCATGTCCGCAGTGAAAAATCTTGGCTAATCTCCCTTAGTGGGTATGTGCGGCATTTTCTTGGTATTTTTACTGCGGACACGAAAATTGGAGAAACAGCTTGTTAAAATACCAAGAAAATGCCGAGCACACCCACTAAGGGGGATTGGCTAAGAATGCCGAGCGTACGAACTAAGGTCGATTGGCCAAGATTGGCCAAAACGAGCATGCCCACTGAGAGAGTTTGGCCAAGATTAGCCAAAAAGAAAGTATAGCGCTCTCCGTAATCGTGGCAACACTTGCTCGAAACGAGAAAGACTCGTCATAGCGTACGCCTCTCCAAGGTGATGTCCAATGATTATGGGAAGCTCGCACTTATAGCAACATTGATGGAGTAAAGGTCGTGTCGGCAGCGAAGACGAAGCACATCGGCTGCAATCGGGGACTTAAACCGTCGTGATGGTCGTGAAGGTTGCGCACAGCTTCGCTAACTTTAAGTATTACGCGTTAGTGTGGGCTTCCTTCATTTTGTGTGTGTGTGTCATTTTTTTATGTTTGACGGAACCAACGGGCTTCCTCGGTGGTTCCCTCGCGGAAATGCTTACACCCGTAAAAAGCCGGCATGCATGAACACCTCTCACCGATGTTTGTGCAAAACTGTTGAGGCTGTTTAAGATCTTGTTTTCCTTTGCCCTGTAGTCGCTGAACCGCACTGAATTTGCCCTAAAAATGCCGCCGGCAAAGCGACGGCAAAACGCTGAAAAACAAAAAAATACTGTTTGTGTCTTGCCGCCCTATCGTTAACATATAAAAAGGTGCGTGCGTGCACGCACGCACGCACGCACGCACACGCACTCACGCGCGACATTTTCTCATCCAGCCCGCGACGACCGTAAACGCCGTGCTCCTGCATAACAAGTTGCGCAACTTTCGCCGCCACTAACATGTGGAAACTTTGGACTTCACGTGCCTGCGAAGCGCTCTTTTTGCAATGAAAACAGCTCTTTCGAAACAGCGATTGCAATCCCGATGAATAATAAACAGCGGTAATACTTTTTCCGCTCTATTTCCTGGACTTCGTTTCAGCAAGAAGAACGCATTTCATTATATTCACGGAGCTGTAAATCACCGCGCAAGCCGCGGCTTTACCGGGGAAACAAGCGCAATGAATTCAGTGGTGTTCAGCATATACAGCGGCACCCCTAACTTCATTATTACTGAAGGCTCACCTTCGTTGAAGCGGTGCACATGTCTAGACAACGTGTTCCTTTCTCACTTTTATTGCAGGTCCAAACCATATGCGAACGTATTTTATTCCAGAAGAGGGGGTTAAGTATACACTCCCATCGTAAGAAGTAGGAAGTACCTTATTTGCTCGCGTAATGATCGCACTTTTTTTTTAAATGATGCCAATTTAAAGGAGCCATGAAAGCAAAATACAAGTTGGGTTTATTAGAAAGACTGCTTAGCCCCGATAACAATGATACCAATATCATCGCAATCTTCGAAAAAATAACGGAGATATTAAAGAAAACGTGTGAAACAGTCGCGACCCCCTAGCCAATTTCCCGCAACTTTTCTGTGACGTCACGGAACCTTGTTTGTGCGATTGGCGGCCGCCTAACTGACCTGTCGCGACGACACATGGCTGGACGTCTGTAATGGGGCCCCTAGTTCCATTTGACCACATCACTTGAGTGCTAACGTGCAGTTAACGCACTGAAAATTATGTTTTATTGTTGGCCCGTATGACGTCATTCTTGCTCATAACACGTCACTGGCGCAAAATTTGAAAGTTTTTAAATACTTCTTCCTTTTTTTTGTTAAAAAAACATCTTTTGTGTCTGTAATGGAGCTGAGTGAGATACTGAATCCTAGTTCTTTTAAATTAAACGAAGTTGTATTTTCTCTTCATGGCTCCTGTAAGGTGCGTCCATTACGCGGGATAAGTTTTTTGCGAAAAGTGTTTGAGCACGAAAAACGCTAGTAAGTTGTGGGTCAAAATTTTTACTGTAATGCTCATGAACATAATAAGGCTAGTAAATAAAAACAATAAAAACTTCGCACACCGCCGCCAGCCGCTTTGCAAAGCGACGCGAAATGCAGTGTTTTCGTGAATTACGGAATGCGCCGGCACGAGTTTGCTGCGAGGTGACAACAGGTCGGCCAGTACCTGCCTGCCGCTGTCACAGTGCGGGATATCAAATGACATGGCTGCCGACGCAGAAAGCTGAGCGCCTTTTTTTTTTTCTTTGTCTGGTGAGTACATTACGCGCATTTAGTGAGACTTTCTTCCTCATCAATATTGAACGCATGCATGCTTGCCGATATCGCGAATATCGGCGAGTCTGCGGCGGTAACGTAGCCATGTCCGCTTTGAAAGGGAATGAAACAGAGGTAAACACGACCATCATCAGCTAGGCCTAGCACAAATGCGACATATTTCTGCGCCAAGTTCAAGGTGCGTTCATAGCGCGGGAAATAAAAAAAACGAATTTTGACGACAAACTTCAGTGGTGCGATCATTACACGAATGCGATCATTGTGCGAGTAAATAGGCTAAGTCCCAAAAGGAGATAATACGTCGTGGGTAGGCATCATTATGGCGGAAGCCTTATGTGTTTCACCGTTAAGTCGACCTTCAACGAGATTTTAGCGAAAACTGGCAACCATCGCATGAAAAAGATTCTCCTCCGGTAGCGTTCCATAGCACGATGCTTTCCATTGCGCGAGTTTAAACTCGGCAGCAGCGAGAGTAGGTCGTCCCCTCTAGTACATCGCAGATGAAGATAGCAGAAGAACGCATTCGGACGAGCGAACATACAAGCAGCAAAGCTAATTAAGCTGAATAATCAAATTAGGAAAATGTATATGACAATCGAATTTGTGTGGACGTCGATATAAGGGTTGCCGGCCAAACAGTCACGGCGGAAGAGGAAAAAAGATATGTCGACGGTGGACGTGAATATAAAAAATGGCCGCGTATCTGCACCTGCCGTTGCAAATGTCGACGAAAGACGATAGTCGGCTGGCGCCCCTGGCAAGTAAACCCTCCCTTCTCTTTCCGCTCACCTCTGATGCCGTTCATCTCCAGTCTCGTTCCTCCCAAGTTAACACGCCAGTGGTTTGCTTAAGTCAGTTTAAATTTACCGCGTTCCACTGCTCCAAGTCGGATGCATCGATGCCAGCGCCGCCGTACGGCGGAGATGCGCGTGAATCTAGGTACCCTACTACAACTTTTGTAGAACTACGTTGCCTTCCTCTACGAGCGTTCCAAGCGGAACGTGCATCCTATCTAGTGGAACGTTTCGTTGCTGTTGCGTTTGATTTCTTAAATTCCGCCATGAGCTATACTAGCGCGGCCAACAGCAGACGCCGGTTTTCTGCTGTAAATGTAGTAGTATTTCATTTGCTATCGCAAAAACCAAGTATTCATGAATTTTTTAATAAAGGAACACTGCAAATATGACTTATGTATTGATTTTCTGCCTCATTTTTGCGGAATGTCTTGTTCTTGTTCAACAATGTTGACAAGTATGAACATTGACACAGGACACAGACGTTTAGATTTGGCTGTTGCGCAGTGTCTGTTTCACTTTGGTCGGATGGCTGAATCGAGTCACAGAAAGACAGACAGGCAAACAGGGAAGAGCAGTTCCTTCAGCGGTGGTCCACTCGGTTTATCCGTGTGGTAAACAAACAAATAGAAGTGTCTCTTCTACCCTATTGACTGTTGTATTGATCTTGACGTATTGTCGTGAACTTTCGAGGATGTGATCTACAGTGATCTTTCAGAGTAATTGTGCTTCTAATAGTGTGTGTACCAGTGAACTATGGAGAACTGTGGAGTGAACTGTGTGTGTAGTGAGTGGTGTAGTGAGTGAAGGGATACATGCAGTGTGTATGGTTTAGGCGACCCGTGTAGTATTTAGCACAGCGGGTCTTTGTATCGGCGATTAATAAATTTTCTTGAAGAGACAGACAGACAGACAGACCAAATTTCTGCGTTGAAGTAGCCCAAGAAAAAAAACTAACGCCTTTAAAAAAACGTGAAACAAATTAAATCGTGCGTCAGTCTTTATTGCATCGCCACTCACGCTTTCCCCTTGCAGTCGTCCTGGAGATAACATGCGAAACAATTCGAGTTTTTACCGGGAGAACCTTCATTGAAGCGGTTCGCCTCCACACAACCCCTTTCTTTCTGCCTGGCTGTCCCGTCACGCCTCGGTGCAGTTCCAAACCATAGGCTTAACGTATCTCGTTCCAGAAGGGGGTAACGCACTCGCGGGACAAGCAAGTCGTGTAACGGAGGTAATACGTAGCCATGGTTTCTTGCAGTAAGATCGGGCCTTCCGCGGGCATCGGAACGTGAGTAGGCGGAGAGGGAACGGGTAATTCAGTCGTCGCGCGGCGGGCGTAGTCGTGACTGCCGGCTCGAGCGCTCGCTAGGCCTCGTTCGTCAGCCCGTGCACGACGCACGCACGCACGGCGGAGCGAACTGTTTGAACAGCGTGTCGCACGCGCGACACGCTCGTTGTTCTTAATGCGCGCTCTTTGTTTACTCTTGCGTCGCCTGGCTTTTCTATTCCCTTCTCGATGCGTGTGCAGGGTCCGTTGAGCCGCCGCCGCGTAACAAAAGGCTACGCCTGGCGTCGAGGGTATGCGGCGCGCCGCACCTGTTGGTTTGTGTCTGTGTCGTGCGGTTCCTTGCGTCGTGCTCAGCGTAGGCGTGGTGGCCAAAGTGGGGCGGTGTACGTGCTTGCGACGTGGTCGAACTGGTCACTGGCCGGCACCCTCTCTGTCCGCGGCATTTTTAATATCGGGATAGGCCTCATGGATGTAGTTGTTCTTCGATTGCTATTGAAAGGCTCCATGAAGACAAAATACCAATTTGTTCACAGAACTAGCCTTCTATAACTCACTCAGCTCCATTCCAGCCCCGGAAGACGTTTATTCAACGTCTTTTCAACGTTTATTCAACGTCTTTCGCTGTTGGACGAAAGACGGTTATTCAACGTCTAATCAACGTTTTTTTATCCAACGGAAAAAAAACGCAAGGAATATTCAGAAAATTTCAAATTTCGCGCTACAGTAATGTGATATGGGCCAGCGCTGAAAGTATAATTATCAGTGCGTTAACCGGGCGTTAGCGTCTTTAAGTGAAATGATTTAACGAAATTAGAGACACCATTACGATCGCCCAGTCATGGTGGCATTACGTCGGCGGCCGCCATCGCGCAAAGGATTCTGGGGCGTCAAAGATGAGAAATCGCCGGAAAGGGACGAGGGAATCGCGACTGGTTCATACGTTTTATCCCCATCGCTTGTGTGAAGTTTGCGATGAGATCGTGTCATTGGTATCGAGACAAGTACCGAACTTGTATGTTTTTCTTCAGGGCCCTTTAAGTACTGTGCCACTTGAAATAATTACCATAATTCCGGGTTTATATTCTTTTTTTTTTCTTGAGGAATTTACCCGAAGGGTAGAGGGGGTGGGGAAGGGGGTTGATAATATACCCATTCTCAAGTACGTGTCTGAAGCGTGTCTTGGGTGACGTCATCAGTCCGCAGTACCTTCCCACCAAAGACACATGTTCGCACAGTACGCACGGGCACATCTTCGGCAAAATTGAAGATCTGTGTATCTTAAGCAACGTGGCTACACAGTGTAGGAAGCGTTTCGCCATTTATGTCACGTGACGGGATGACTTGATCTCGTCATCCCGTTCCTGACAACACGAGATGCGGAATTACAAGGAAGGGCGTGGTGGCCTTACTCGCAGGAGCACGCACTGAAAGCTCCTGCGGATAACAGTGGTAAAGCTTCCGTAAGAAAAATAAAGCAGTTGTTGAACTACAAAATTAGAACTGTCGGGCATACGTTGAAATTTCGAACGGTATTGAGCTCAACTGTAAAACTTGTATACGAAGGTTGCTGTCTGTAGATACGCTCCCTTTGTGAGGATGCATTGTCGACGTTCAAAGCACTTAACCGGAGCACGCCGTACGCTCGGAACTTGCATAGATTATATAAATGGAGAGAGAGAGAGGAAGGGAGAGCCTTGCGATTGCGATAAAATCACATGTTGTCCGCGCCGTATAATCAAGCATGCCTTTCGCTTAAGCATTCTTCTCAGCCAGCTTATTTATCGTATATCGTCTGTGCGGTGATTGTTGTACACTGTACGCAAGCACCTTGCTTAAGACCGCTCTGGAGGCGGATGGGCGTGGCAATTGCCACTTGTTGATCGTTATTTTTATTCGGATTTTTGAAAAAATGGGAAGAGGGAGTGCTGGAACAAGTTTATTGCCAGGAGCCGCATACGCGAACGTTTTAGGAGAATTGGCGAGGTTTGCCTTGGCTGGAGATTGCGTACAGGCCGCCGTAATTCTTTCGGCATCGCCCGGCCAGCACGCGTAGCGTGAGATGGGTCGCCTCGCTGTTTACCATACACTTACAATTCAGCGTGTAATCATTGGAATAGAGAGAACTGAACTGCTTTAGAGGCACACGTACGTACACACGCACGCACACGCACACTGCATTGGGGATTAGGAAACAGTTTGAATGAAGCAACATTTCAAATACAGTGATTCTGCCAGAACGATGGTTTACTGTATGTATGTATGCATGTATGTGCTTGCGGGCTTGCGCGCGTGTGTATGTATGTATGTGTGTGCGTGCGTGTGTGCCTGCGGGCGTATGTGTGTATGTATGTCTGTATGTATGTATGTATGTATGTATGCATGCGCTTGTGTGTGTATGTGTGTGTATGTATGCATGCGCGTGTGTGTGTATGTATGTATGTATGTATGTATGTATGTATAGTACGCTGTCATATAGTATGTGCTTGCCCCACGGTAAATAGTATAGTATAGACGGTATTACCTCAGCGCCAGTAATACAATGTGAGCTACAATTCTGCCGATGCAGGCACCGGGCAGTCGAAATTTTCCCCCTAATTTCGCTGAGCGTTGCCGAGGTTTCCTCGCGATTCCACATGCCTGGGTAATGTCCTGCAGACGTCGCGACATTCTCTACCACTGCGAAGCTCATAAACGAGATCCGTGCCAGATTTCGACATCTTTGTATACACCCTTTTTTTCTTTCTTCCCGGGCGACGTATCTCCGCCAGCCCGATTGTCAAACTCGATGGGCGGTCCTTTCGTGAAGTCATGCGACAATACGCCGTCGCCCTTTTCTCCTCCTTGCGGGCCACGACGTGAGCCGCGTGCGACGCATGTTGAATTTATTGTAGCATCTCGCGTATTCTAATCGAGCGCGGTATCGCAGTTGCAGTTCTGCGGTGCTCTACGGGATCCGGAACTCTCTATCGCCGTACCGGAAGTTCGGGCAGCAGGTGTAACGTAACTGTTTGCAAATTTGTTTTTATATTCCTTTGTTGAAACCCCCTTACTCCTTCGTGAGCTCAATATTTCGAAATTCGAAGCAGCGCTTTAGAAGTTGGGGGATGTTTATCGGTTCTGACGTGATGGAACGTGCGCGATCAACTCCAAGTGCCTCCAATGAAGCCTCGGCCCGTCGCCACACTGTTTGTTGCCTTTGCGTTCGGAATATTTCCCTGTATGCTTCCTCAAAGGCCGGAGTAGGAGTTCGGGGAAACGCTGAGATTTAATGATGTACCCGCACGTGTGCTATAAGTGACCAGGAGTCTTTCTCAGAAAGGGGGTGGGGTGGGGGAGAGTTACCGTGTTTGCACGGAACGTTACACGCGTGTCGGAGCATATGTAGAGGTCAGACCTCGGGAGCTCTGCTGATTTGGTATGCGGGGAAGCAAAGTTCGTCCTGTTATATTAAGTTATTACGAAAAAAAAATTAATTTACACCAAAATTTGATTCAAACCCTGCATAGTACTCAGTAGTTAGCTTCAAGTTTTCTTCATGTAGTGATTCCTCGCAGGCACTAAATATAAACACCTCTTTTTTTTTTTTTTTTTTTTTAAATCCCCGCATTTCCCCGAGGGGAAGAATGTGAAAGTGCGAATGCACGAGTTGAATTTTCGCGGTTCGGTAATGTTCGCGAAAGAGAGATCACACACACACACACAACTACAAAGAAAGAAAGATGCATTTATTCACAGACACCTATTTGTGTTGTCGTTGTACTTGATTGCTAGAGCGGATCTCAGCTTTGAAATTTCGTGTCAGTACTCCTTTAAGCGGGTGCATTAGCCCTTCTCACGCCCGATTCCAGGCCAATCCCCCACGTGGGTATGTGCCATGTCAGCGGCCAGGCAGCGCGCGCCCATCTCCCCCCGTTGCTAGGGCAGACGAGGAGCGCGCGCACCCGCAGCTGTTGCTATGCGGACTACGGCGGCGGACGCTTCAGGCTCGCTTAAGAAGTGCATTCGCACTTAAAAAAGAAGAGGTGTTTATGTTAAGCGGTTACATTTTGATGCAACTATTCGTTCGAGCATACATGCTTCGCCAATTAAATGGCGACTCGGCGAATTGCTCAAAAATTAGTTTCCTCGCAAGGGCTAAGCTGTCTACACTCTATATACCTTCGCCTTGCATGTTTAGTGTCTAGATTTGGTTTAGATTCGGTGTCTACTCAGCTGGTACTCCGTTCCATCTTAAATCTTTATAGTTCTACCGTACAAAACTAAACTTTGTCCGTTTGGTTTGCGTCTGCGCTGGCCCCGGCAGGCCGTCTCCAGCCACCCCTGTCGGCGCCGGGCGCCTTTCTCACGAGCGCCGCGTGGACGGACCTTCCCTGCGGTCAACGTTGCTTTTATTTAATTAGAAGTGTCGCTAATTAGCAGCGTCGCCCATGCGTGCCAAATTACCTAGAGGCGCGAGGCAGCAACCTCTCCCCTCGTTTATTGCCGTGAAAACAACGCCCGCGCTTTCAGCGTCCGTGGGTGTTTGTATACCGAAGTTCACTCAACTCCTCGTTTGCAGCCAGCAAACCGCGATATTCGGGAAAAAAGTCATTAAGTGATGACGACGATTATTATTATTGTGAGGAGGAGGACGAGAAAGAGGAATTTTAAACGAAATAAAAAAAAACGTCAAAAGATGTTCGTGTTGTTCTTTAGTGGGTCTAACTATGGAACTAACTATTGCAAATTTAGAACTAACTATGGCAAATTTAGTCTACTTTTTTCTGCTGTTTCTTTTTGGAATGATGTACCATTGGAAATAAAGACAGTTAGCTTGCTTCAACCATTTAAAAGAAAATTAAAGATGTTCTTAGCTACTCACCAGTAACAACTAGAAATATTTTTTCTCGTGTGACATCTTTCCCTGCTTGTTCTGTTGTCAGTTGTTTACAATTTTCCTGTTTTTTTTTTCCACAATGTGTTATATTTGTATAACGTACGCAATACATACTGGTTGTTTTCGCTCACAACTTTTTATCTCCAAAACATCTAGCATAGGAGGTCCCGCCTGCGGTTCGGAAACCTTGGGACCTCCTCCTGTAAATTCCCACTATGTCAATACAACCTTGTACTTTTTGAATAAATTTGAATTGAATTGAACTTTGCAGTTAAAAAAAAATGCGGTATCGTTTTGTCGTTGAAAGTTCGATGGAACCTTGCCTATAGCTAAGTCCAAGACGCCGCCAGACTACGGGTGGGTTCAATAATCGCTGATTCAACTACAGCTGCAAATGCGCGTTTGCAAAAAAAAAAAAAAAGAAAGAAAAGCGAGGGAGCGAAATAGCCTACCGAAAAGATGACTAAAACCGGAGTCCTCAGTAATGATTCGAATGTGGCGCCGCCTGGCCGCGGCTAGGTTCATGCTTGCGGGTTCAACTTCAGTTGCGAATGCCTCTTTATTAAGGAAAGCAAAGAAGCGAAATAACGTACCGGAAAGGATGAGAAAAGCGGGAAGTCCGCGGCAACAAAAAAAAAATCGAAAAAATTGCGGGTCATCGTGTACCTGTTATTGCGCGCCTGAAGAAGGGTGAGCGTGGCGGCGACCTTCCTTCGTTCCTCGGGGCGTGATTCTTGACGCTTCTGGCACCGCATCGTGCGCGCCGTTTTCTTTCCTTTTTGGTTTTCAAATGCGCGCTCGGTGCATTACGGAAACCATAACCCTTGTTGCACCTATCGCTTCCTGCTTTTCTTTTTCGTTGCTTTATTATTGTTTTTTTCTAACTCGGTGCACCTGTAGAGACTGGACAACGACAGCTCGGGAATGGCGCCCGCCCCCTCACGGTTCGCCGTCGTCGTTACGAACGCCGAGCGTTGAATGAAGTTGGAGACCCGAGCAACCCCGGCGTGTGCCGTGTTTTATCGCGCATGACGCCTGCTGATATTTGCCTCAAAACCCCTGCGGCAGCGACTCGGCAGTTTCTGTGCCAGGCGCGGACGCGAATTGCGTTTAAAGGAGTTCTAGACACACGCGCGTTCTTTTTAAAGCGGAAGCCTTAAATGCCGAAATGGTCGCAGCTGGGAAGTCTAAAAAAAAAATAAGTAGTGGCTTAGCTCTGCTAGCCAGGATATACGTAGCGTGAGCTAAGGTTCAGCAATCCAGTCCAATCCAGTCCAGTCCAGTCAAATTCAGTCTAATCCAGTCCAGTCCAGTCCTGTCCAGTCACTGCTCCTCGCGCATGCTCAGCACGACTATCCAGGAGCCACGCGAAACGGCTATCAAGCGGCTCTCGGTGCAGCTTCAGACTTGGCTACTGCGCAATTGAGTTGCACACCTGGGCACGCGCCAGGGCCAGTGCGTGTGCCGCGGCAACACAATCCAACACAATCCACTTTAATCCAATCCAATCCAAATCCAATCGAATCCAAGCGAAGCCAATCCAATCCAATGTCCCTCGCGCTTGCGCAGAACGGCCCTTCACGGCACACGCGAAACTGCTCAACCTCGGCCAGTGTAGCTTACGCTACAAAAATTGACGCAGCTTGCACTAGTGGTGCAAGGTTGGATAAACAGCAGAGCTGGCGGCCCCTCTCCCTTCGTTGGAGACCCGGCTATTCTAAACCAACGCTACGAAGGAAGTAATGCTGTGCGCCTGGAATTGCTGTTGATTTTAGGGGCTGGGGCTGTTGGGGACCCTTGAGGGCTGGGGCTGTTGTCGTCTCCTGTCGTCGTCGTCGTCGTCGTCGTATTTGTCGTTTCGTGTAGTCACGGTATTACACCAACGGGAAACTCGTTTACGTTTCGCGCTGGAACGTAACGCGTACTAAAAAACACCGGGACACTCGTTTACGCCTCGCGGTGGGGGGAGAGAGAGAGAGAGAGAGAGAGAGAGAGAGAGAGAGAGAGAGAGAGAGAGAGAGAGAGAGAGAGAGAGAGAGAGAGAGAGAGAGAGAGAGAGAGAGAGAGAGAGAGAGAGAGAGAGAGAGAGAGAGAGAGAGAGAGAGAGAGAGAGAGAGAGAGAGAACATTTTAATGAGCTCAAATGTGAGAGTGGAACCCTGGTCCGGGAATCCATGCGTTGTCCTGGCCGTCTTAGCCCGTGTCACCATGAGAGTCTGGTCCTCCGGTTGGCAGCTGGTCAACAGGGTCTCCTACAGCTCAGGAAAGGAACGGGTGGAGAGGGGTGGTCGGGCTGGGTTGTGAGCGCATTCCAGAATTAGAGACTGGAGGGTACCTAGCTGTGGACAAAATTTGCATAGAACTTCGTGTTTCAAAGACTAGAGACTTTTACAGCAAAGCTGGATACCTCTACCCACGTTGGCAAAAACGTAAAGGCGCCAAGAATACACTTTTAACTTCGTCCCTCACCAGGTTTCACGTTAGTAAAGATGGCCCTTTTTTTTAGGCTTCGGGGATTTTGGGTACGACGTACGGGTTTGTGTCGGCCCAAACAGCTCTGCTGTTAAAAACACATTTGAGTTCGCATGGGATTCGAACCCGCGTCGCCACTGTAGATGCTCTGTGCGTTACCGCTGCTCAGGGGTGAGACAGCTGCGCATATTGCGCCTTTTTGATACGATTCCATTTGCCTGCGCCAAGCTGCTCCAAAAGCACGAAAACGGCGAAAATTGCGCCAAACTGCTCCAGAAGAGCCTCAACGGCTCGGATTTTGATGCTCATGTCAGTTTCGGCGGGGACGAAAGCCTCCCGCATCCCGGTCACCGCTTTTATCGGCGGTCAATCGCAAACACAGAAATGGCACAAATAGAAAGACTGAAACGAAGCAAGCGATAGCTTCTAAAACTCGATTCGCTTTCCGACCGGGTTCGCTGAAACGGCCTTCTGGATTAGGCGTCGCTGTGGCAACAAACATGGCCGCCGCCTGATCTGGCTGCTACCAACGCACTCAGTGCGCATCGCCGATATTTTCCCTGGTTTATTTTGCGCTATCAGCTGGGTTCCAGTCTTTTCATTCTATCTGTTGTGGCTCTGAACAGTGACGTTAACGCGGGGATATGGTTTTAGATTGGTGCCAGATTACGGGAAGTTGCGCGGCGCGAAAAAAAAGTTCATTGAAATGTGGGCCCGGGCCTAGGACTTCGGCGTGGTTTGTCCTTGAGTGCGAAACGCGGTGCGCGCGTCTATAATCGGGTTCGTGAAGTGAATTTTTTGGCTTGTTGTGGTGTTATAAAATGCTGAGGTGTTGCTGTGCTTCGAAGCGCTATCGCGAGCCTCGGGGATGGAACGGTCGACACGAAAGTTGCGGGCTGTGCTGCGGCGCCGCGACCTGTTCACGCCGCGACTACACGGTTGCCATAGAACGCGACTATAACACTTGATGTATGCAAAGTGAAATTGAATGCCAGAATCTAGGTGGCTATAGACAGTAACGCTAGTCAAATGACCATAGGGTGAACCTGCGCCCCGGGGGCTGAAACGGGTTATGCTGGTTAATTGGGCCATGCGACCGTTAGCTCGAAGTTGCTCAACTGTAGCCGTGACTACAGTCGTTCGTACAATGCAGCCTGGGATTACAAAAATAATAATTTTAGCATTAAAACGGCAAAAAAATGCCACAATTGCGGAGCCCTTAAATTTGGTAAGAGTTTTAGCAGTCCGTCTGTTCCGTCGTGTACGTAGTTACCGTGCTGACCGGGATTCGTCTGGGTTAGGTTAGGTTAGGTTGGGCATTCGTAGCAGTAGGGGGATTAGTTCCGCGGGCCTGCCTTCGCCCTGTCCGCGCCTCCTCGCCCTTCTGCGCGCGCAGGCGCTGACCGGTCCCGGTCAACCCGGTAACAAAATAACCAACAGAACAGACGGACTGCTAAAATTCTCTAATGTTAATGGCAGTTTTGTTGTCAGTGTTGCATGCAGCCGCAACACAATATCACCAGTTAGGAAAAAGGTAGTGCAGTTAGTACTTTGTGATACTCTTAAAAACTCTTTCAGGTACGGCTGTTTCAGTGTTCTGTGTATTCAAAACTGATTTAAATGTCCACTTGACCCTGCAAATTTCTGAAATAATGATTTTTTAAGCTCACATGACGATGTATTAAATGTCCCTAACTGCTCCAAATCAAGATTCTTCTGCTCCAAAATCGAAATTTTGCTGCTCCGAAAACTGCTCCCAAATCTGTTTGGGCTGTCTCACCCCTGGCTGCTCTATCTCTTCCCGCTACCAGCTGTGGAAGAAAAGTAAAGCGTTCCACGTGAGAATTGAGCGTGACTGCACGGGAGTAGAACAGGCGGACCCCAGCTGCGCAGATATCTGATTCTGGGGCAGCTGTGGGGTGGCGCACCAGTCAGTCTGCAGAGAGAGAGAGAGAAAGCTCTTTATTAGATGAAAGCAGAGAGGTCTGCCGGCATGTTAACGCCTGCATGCTACTCTGCGGGGTAGGAAGGAGGGAATAAATTTGCAACAAGAAGAAAGGCGGAAGGGAGAGAAGGAAGAAGAAAATAAAAGAAGTGCAAAAAAGGAGATAACGTGTGTGTTGGGGACCGTCAGTGCGACCCGTGAAAATTCTGTAGGCGATTGTACAGTGCAAGGATGTTCTGGTCTTAATCATCTTTGCGACATTGATGTCATTGAGGTATTGAAATAATGCAATTAACACTGTATGTAGGGCACTCCAGTAAAATAAGGAAAGAACGAAGCACCTTATGGTCCCGTCCTGAAAAGCAGCTCCTATTCCTGCGTCATGCTGATCCTACTTTGGCAATAAGGTTACCGGAGCGACTTCCACGTCGGCCAGAGACTTTGCTCCATCGATTACATCTCAACGTAGCTCTCACAAATACCTACCGGCATCGCCTTGGCCTAACCTCGAACCCGTATTGCGACAACTGCGGTTCGCCGGAAACAGTCGAGCATATTTTACTGGAGTGCATGATGAAGTATTTCGCCCCAAAAGACGAAGAAACGAAAGCGGAGAAACTTACGCGAACGTGGTGCAGCAGTCAAGAAGCCTTTCGAGGCAATTCGAGCCGAAGACGAAGAAAAGACAGCGAAGAGACGCAAATAAGATGTAGCTGTAAGACAGAAATTGATAATCATCGCCGGGCTTCCGCCGTCAAAGCGCGTAAGCAGACCTAGAAATTTTTTTCGGTGAATAACTAAAGGGAATAACTTTGATTATCGCAATAATTATACCGTATTCACTCGCATAATGATCGCACCCCTGAAATTCGTCGTCAAACTTTTTTTTATGTCCCGCGCAATGATCGCACCCTGAACTTGCCGCAGTCATATGTCGTATGTGTGCCAAGTCTAGACGACGATGGTCGTGCTTACGTTAGTTTCTTCCTCTTTCAAAGCGGACATGGTATTAGCGATATCGGCAAGCGTGAGTTCATTATTGGTGCGAAAGAAACTCACTAAATGCACATAATGTGTTCACAAAACATATAAGAAAACGCGCTCGGCTTGCTGTGTCGGCAGCCGTGTCTTGATGTCCCACACTGTGACAGCAGCAGCCACTTATTGGTCAACCTGTTCGCACATCACAGCAAGCTCGTTCCGGCGCGTTCCGTAATCCGTAATTCCGGTGCGTTCCGTATTGAAACACTGCATTTTGCATCGCTCGTTGTGGTCAGTGTAGTTTTTATTATGTTTTTATTTGTTATGTTTATTATGTTCATGAGACTTATCGTAAACATTCTGACCTGAAACTTGCGTTTTCTGCGCTGAAACTTTTTCCCGAAAAATTTACCTCGCGTAATGATCGCACCCCTAACTTTGCATCATATTTTTGAAAAAAAAAAGTGTGATCATTACGCGAGTAATTACGGTAATGCAATCTGACTCAACTCGTAGCAACTCGCTCGGGCTACAGGGTTCATCCGGCTCCTTGAAAGCATTAATTAAGAACCCTTTAATTTGAAGCGCTTGTTTTTAAGGTCTTGAAAGCCCTGGAATATTTACAGACCCTCAAAAATCCTCGCGTTTCGTGAATTTTCCTTTTTAATAAGCGTAAAATCAGCATGGGGCGTGAGTGTTTGTTACTTAATTGTTTTTGTTTAAATAATAAAAAAATTGCATTCTGCTTATTTGTGAAACTGTCACAAGCAGGGGTAAAATTGTTGAAGGAGCACTTCGCTGGAACATTGTTGTCGCTAGAAATGTCTCCGGCAACGTTTTACATTTTTAAGTCATTTCTTATCATTCGCCGGCTGTTCGTGTTTTAGTGTAGTCGCCTACTCGAACGCTTTAAACTCGTGTGAACCTGCGGCCGTGCTGACAGCGAAAGCCGAATAAGTTTCGTCAAGCGGCGTGTAGCGATCTGTATAGACGCCGTGGTAGAGTTCGTTCAAACTTGGGTATTTCGTAAAAGTGGAAACGATGCGTTTCTGGTGTTGCACGCGAAGGTTCGTTGTGTGCATAGTTTCGGATTCTGTAATTCTGCAAATTTTCGCGCTTTCAGGCGCTACGTTACTTCCGTGAGTTTACAAGCTTGAAGAAAATGAGAAAAGGCCGACGTAACTCTTTTTTTTTTTTGTGAGCAATACGAGCCAACTGGTTTCCTGAGCACTGCTCTAGAAGATAACGATGACCGCCGTGATCGTATCAGATAAAACATGGACTGCGGTGTACATGCTTCACGCTTGGCGCACGTTGGATAGCTTTAGACGGCATATATTTATCTTCACAGCCTTCCACTACGACGTCCTTCGTGTAGCCCAGACGTTGACTGGGTCTGTCAAGACCGGAAATTCGATATTTCATATTTTCGAGGACCATAGTTTCACGCCGCCGTATACTCAGGTTTTCTTCCGTTTTGTTAACTCGGATGAGTAACCTACCTACCTCCGTAGAGCGCAAGGGCGCATAGAAAGACAGAATCCGAAACTATGCATGGACCAAAGCTTCATGTGCACTCGCGCACTTGATTGGATCTGATTGTACGGTTCAACGCGCCGACACAACGCAGGCGATGAGGCGCGCCGTAGTGGAGGGCTCCGGATTAATTTTGACCACCTGGGGATCTTTAACGTGCGCCGAAATCTCGTACAAACGGGCGTTTTTGCTTTTAGCCTCCATCCGAAAATCGGCCGCCGCGGCCGGGAATCGAACCCGCGTCCTCGTGCTTATATTATGTCCGATTCTACATAGCTGATATCTGATCCTCTTTCAAAGTCTCGATACTCGCACTCGCCATTGGTCTCGTGGCGATCGTAGAGCACTGCAGCGTTTTCCCGTGAAATACCCACCATATGCCAATAACTTCACGTTATGCGCGGGAAAAGGCGGTACACGCGTATTAGGCCGGCGGTCGTGAAACTCGAGAGCCGAAGCACGCTCGTGCGTCGTTCGGGGCTCACGACCTCGCCGCAAGCGCGCGGCCACTATTTTCTACAGAATGCGGCTCTGTTTTCCTTCGGCTTTCCCCTTCTTGCCTCTTTCTTTGGAATCGTACATTATCTCTCCCTCTCTTCCCCGTGTACGCGTCGTCGCCCTATTATCGCCGCGGCGAGTTTTCTCAAAGGAGCGAGGAATTGTGCTGTGCTGCGAACGCAATAGCGCGAATGACCCGTGCGTTCTGTGTGAATGGACGGAACCCAGGGGTGCTTAAAGGACGTTATTCCGGCCGCTGTGTGACGACCTTGCGTCATCGCCTCTGTGGCGCTTTTTGTGCGGCGCACTTGTTGTTGTTTGGGAGCCGTTCTTTTGCAATGGTCGGCGAACCTTCGTTGATTGAATTTCCGCGCCGTGTCAGCGTGACACCTCTGCCCAGTTGTTGCTATGAACAGTTCGCAGACCTTTCTTTTCTTTCTTTTTTTTTTTTTTTGTGAGATTGCTGCTGTCTTCCTTGGCACTTTTGTTGTGTCGTGTTTCTTTTTCTCGTCATAAAATAGCATATGCCTGGATCTATGTATTGTCATCAACATTATCACCATCATCAGCTGTCCTACTAGCCAGATTATGACGTCACTAAAGTGCGGAATGACGACCGCGGTCGAGATCGCATTTGTAAGTTGCGGGTTCAATCCACGGCCCCTGCGACCTCATTTTTTTTTAGTTCTAGTTCTTAGTAGTTGCATTGTTCTTGGTCTTGTACATCTTAGTTTCTAATCTATAATCATACTTTGAAACTGTAGATATCTGAGTCGTCACCGTTTCGCCTATGCCTTGTATCTCGCACATCGCGAGAGGTTCGCAGTCCTTTTACATTTTCTTTTCTTTGCTTCCGTTGCAGCACCAGGATGACCTGTCCAAGAGCTCCACGCCGCTGATGACTCCCAGCCCGCAGTCGACGCCTCCTCGCGCTGCAGAGAGGACCTCGCAGGCAGCGTCCGCCAAAAGCCACGAGGAAGACGAGACCTCGTCGGTCGAAGTCGTCACGACCTCCCCGACCCCGACCAGTGAGGAAGAAGGCGACGACCGGTCAACCCCGCGCCTCGAGACGCCCGTTTCGGACAAGAGCTCCTCTGTGGCGGCCGTCAACGGCGGAGGTTCCAGGACCTCGGACCTGCGGTCTTCCACGTCCTCGAGCCCACGGGATTCTCCGGTCTTCGCTCGCGACCACAAGACCTCCGTCGTCGAGACATCAACTGCCGTGAAGACGACAACCACAACGACGCCCCTGGACAGGACCGACGCTGGCTCGGCCTCGTACGACGTCCAGAAGGCGTACGACGTGCAGATCAACAACTCCGAGGTGCGCAGGACCTCGGATATTCATCGCAGTGTGGGAGGACCTCAACCGGCAGCCAGGCAGGCCGGCTTGGGGGCCAATGGTGCCAACGGCAGCCACAACGGCGCAGCGGCGGCGGCGACCGGTCCAGCACCGCTGAGGAATGGCGGCAACGTCCCTCCTGGACCTGACGGCCTCAACCTGACCATGAAGGCGTCCGAGCTCCGGGAACTTCTGCGCTCCCGGAAGAAGAAGGACCCGAGGGAGATGCAGATGGACCTGCGCCAGAAGTACAAGATCATTGAGCAGATGTAACCGGCGCCTGGCGGAACAAGTGCACGTCGTTCCCGCCGCCGCAGCGTGTTTGTTTTTGTTCTTGTTTTTGAGGTTCCCCGCTAGTGACGCCATGAACGGGTTTCCCTATTCTGTTTCTAAACTTTTCACTGAACAGCTTTTGCGTTTTTTTTTATGTGGCACTCTGGGACGGTTTAAAAGCTAAAAAAGAACCACACAGCTACAAGTCCTGGAATTGCTATCTTAAACTTTCTCTGAAATTCATCTTTAACATAAAAAAAAGTTACCGCTGAGTGCCGCTGAGGGAGCCAATCAGCGATGCCACTTTTTTCTTTCAAGAAGGTGAATTCCCGAATCCCCGGTGGTGTTAAAAATAGCTCCCGTGGAGGTGGCTCGCGGCCTCAGATGATACATTTCACTGGCGTCGGCTCTGTCGTCTGCTACCCGGAGGGAACAAAATGGCGGCCTGTAAAGTCACCATCTTTTCACTAGCAGCAAGCGCGCCCTTTCGTACTCGGTGATAAAGGTCTACCCATACCCGTGTCGCTGCCATCCCTATGTGCAACCTGGCGTGAAGTCGCGGCTTCTGACATGTGCGTGAACGCGCGGTAGCTGAACGGGTTGTCACGTGACGTTTAAAGCGCGCGCCGTTTCCCGTTAGTATACGACGCCGACAGACGGCGCGCATTGTGCAGCATCTTCAACCGCAGCGGTAATTCTCGAGCAGCTTCTTGTTATAGCAGCTGGTGAAAAATGGTATCTTCCCGTCTGCGCGGTATGTCAGCACTTGTGACGTCACAGCGAGGGAACCTCGCATTACCACTACTACTACGTTCGATCCCCGCTCTATACCGGGGATCGAACATTGTGTATTTTTTTGGTGACGATGTAGCTTAGTCTGCTTTTATTTGTCGTACTTCGTTACAATTTTGAAGCGAGGAGTCTGCGAGAACCATTCCTAAAACTGTACATTGTTGTCTCGTGAGGTCTGTACGCGCGTCTCGGCTTGTTTTTCACCGGTTCGCGTTTACGAAGTGGAGTTTGTATAACGACTTCCCCATTGTGCCTTGTCGTGTTTTTTTTTTGTTGTTTTTTTGTATTGCTACTACTTCTGCTGATGATGAGAGTGCCTTATATTAACCCTCACATTTCTATATCTCAAACTCTTGGCTTATACGCTAGAAGGAAAAGTTTTGCAAGAAGTCTGTAAAACCTCGTCGACTAATTAGTCTTCAGTCCCCGTGCCTTGTACCGGTGAAGCGAGTGCGAGTCCGGATTTTTGGAGCGCACGCACTATCCGCAGAGTGCCGCAGAGTGACCATGCAGCGATTGTGATGATGAAATTCCTTCCGTTCCACCAATCCAATTACGCCTGTTGACAGAGTTGTCGGTAAGGCCTTGTCTTGCGTTACTCCCACTGGCAACGTTCAGGATTCAAAACCAATAGATGTAATGGTGAACGAAGGAAAAAAAAAGTGAATTTCGACGAAATTTCGCCGATCACAGAGCTTGAACTCACTAGTTCTTGCCGAAGTTCTGTTCTTCCTCCCCGGTGTATCACTGTCCATTGACCTGACTTGAGGCGCCATTTTTAAATCGCGGAAACGCCATGACATGTACTTTGCAACCGCTTCGGGTGACGCAATGCTCTTACACCGACAGGAGTGGACGGAAACCTGTCATCACCTTCGCTGTCATTCAGGCTACACATATATACTACGGAGACCGGTTGCAGAAGCCACTTCGCTTGGATCCTCTTTCCCTCTATAAATTTCATAGCGTTTGGAAAGATAGTAAAAAAACTAGAAAACTAGCTGTCGCGATTTATTCGTCAACACTGTTTTACGTTAGTCGCTTCGTTCTAAGCGTCCACGATAATATCGATATTCGGGGCATCAGCCCCTATGACTGCGGCGGAGTTCTCTGGACAAACTTCGTAGTTCGAAAGGAAGAGCGTTTGCTATCGCAGCGTTGTCGCCAGTCGTCCCGGAAACTGAGAGATCTGATTTGAGCTCGCGGAATCTTCCCAGAAACTTCCGCCTGAAATGTGTGCCGCACCCTACGCGGTCTACCGGGTTCGTTTTCAAAAAGACGCGGCAATAGTTCGAAAAGCAAAAAAAGTAAAAAAAAATTGTTTGGTTCCTTTGATTTTCCTTCTTTATCTTCTGTCCCTGTCCTATGCGGCTTGCACAGATCACGGAACCCATTCGATATCTCATTGCACCCCAGAGGGCTGGTGATCTCAAATCAAGGAAGCGCTTCATTTCTCGAATGCTCAACCAATTTTATCTGAAGTTTGTTTTTTTCTTCACAAGGAGTCTCTGCTCAGTCTTAACAAAACAAAAGCAAAAAACACACACACTGGAAGTGGTGCAGTTGACAGGGCAGATACGCCTTGCAGTTGTTCCTTCTCCGTACTCTTTCCTCCCTGTGACTCTCCCCTCATCTTTTTTTTTTTTTTTTTTGCATTCGTTTAAAGTTTATTTTTATTGTAACCACCCTCCGTAGCCGCACCAAGGCACTGAACTATCCGTGGCGCGTACGAACCACCTTTTTCACCTTTCCGTTCTTTTTAGGGTGGAAAATTCGGAAAGTCTTATCAGGCCGTTTGATCAGCGCCCCGTAGCGGGCGACTTTTATGACCCAGTAAACCCCGCAAGCTTTTCCTTTCTTTTTGCGCCCTTTGGGGCCGCTTCGGTTCGCTGATAAAGAGGAGTTGGCGTGTTCCCGTACCTCGGCGGCTGGCCCTGTTTGATCGTATGCCACCTGCATCGACATCCGCGTTTGCGTAAAGCGCGGGAGAAATAAAACCAAACCAACAACTACAAAAAGGGTCTCTCTCGTTTTCGGGCGTCGCGTATGCATGAGCAGACGATTTCGAAAAACGGGGAAAAAGAAGTGCGGGGGCTGTGTTTGCTCAGCATGTTTCGTTGCCACGTCCTTCTTTCCTTGTCTGCCAGCCTATGGGGAAAAAAACGGCCGTTAGAACTTGCGGGGGCATTTTTCGATGTCCGCTGAAAGCAGCGCCCCCATACCTTAATTAGATAATCCGGTACTTATTGCTATTTTTATATTAAAAAAAGGACGAGCCGCCTACCGCGTCGCCAGTGGTACGGTCACACCAATGTGCAGAGAGTGGACAACTCTGGAATATCGTGGAGTTGTCTGCAGTACCCTATTACAGAGCGACGTTCAACCTAGCCGACCTACGTAGTTCGCCATTTTGGGAACGCTTGTTCAAAAACACGCTTGAAGCATGGATGATCTTTAAGTATCCAGTTCAGCTTTTTGAGGCGAAACGGCGTTGGAAGCAATGTGTTGCGGTGAGGCGGTTGTTCAGTTCAGAACACGAAGGGTATGCGGTCAACCAGGAATTAAATCGTCTTTCAAATTACGCGCCTTCCAGATTTTTTTGTTTCTCTGTTTCGGAGAAAGTTTTGTGTTCTCAAGTGGATTTACGTGTCGCCTCACATGCTAAAATGTGGCGCAGTTTTTTTACGTTGAGCTGCCGTTAATAGCTTTCAAAAAGAGTACGTCTGCTACTGTCCCCGAAAGCGTGTCCACGAAATTAACTCTCGCTGTTTTCTTAGCGCCCGGTATTCTGTCAGCACCAAGTATGTACAGCCGTTTTTTTTTTTTTTCTTAAGTAATTTCCCCTGTGTGCCGCAGTTACTTCTGGAAATCAGCTTGTTTTTATTTGGTGGGCTTTCTTTTTAATTTTATAGTCAGTAAAGACATTATGTTCGGGACTATCTGAATACAAGGCTGCACTCCAAGATATCCCGGTGGTTCCTGTTGTCAGATGTGACGCGTGCCGTTGTATCTAATTGTTGGTGTTTCTATGGCTTCGAAAAAGCGTTTAGTGAACCAAAATGCCCGCTAATGGCGTCGGCGTACACGTATGACGTAGTTGAAGTCTGTCAAGGACCATGAACGGCCCAACGTAGATAGCTAAGAGTTACGTAGTAAGCTTCTAAATATATACGTTCATTTATATTGTATAAAACTAGCATGAACGCGTTGGCTTCTAGGTGTAATATCGCTGAAAGGACATCGTATTGCGATTTTCTGCTAAGAGTTTTTGAGACTGTTACGTTCTGTTTACTAAAATAATGCAGCTTCTGGTTTCTGCGTATCGCCGCCAGAATGTTTTTGTAAAAGAAAACTGGCTTCGTTGAATGACTGCGTGTTGGATTCACTTATTGCCTACCCCTAAAGCCTATTGTATACATGCAGATCTATGCGTGCGATAAAAGGTTGTAACGCGTTGTGATTTTCGGGGGGGAAAATGTGCGAGCAAAACTTTTCCACTTTTGCTCGGATATTCTTGCGCCAACTTTACGGCCTTCGTTGTTTTTATTTTTTACTGGTAAATGCAGGAAATATTCCAACTTTGCACTGCCTATAATGGGGCTACACGTTTTTAGCCCTTCAATAAAGGACACAAATTGTCTTCCTGGGGTAATAACCAAGTCGCTTGGGTTTGCAGACGACAAAATATCGCTGGCCAGACGATGATAAATTAGCCTGTCAGTTTGCTCGCTCCCGCCAGCCGTTGCAGCGTCTACTTTTCTGAAATCCTAACTGTCCTAGATGAATTGTATGTGCGCGTTTTTCTTTTTCTTGCATCATCCTAAATCTCCTGCTTCCTTTGTAGTGAAAAATAAAATAATGAAAGCTGCTTTCATCGCAGTCTTGCTTTTTTTTTCTTGGTTATCGTCTGTGTAAACTGAAACGCAATCAGTCGTCTGCTTCAAGGTTCGCTCTCGTTGCCAGCTTGAGCCCACACATTTGTCGTCTGCTACAAACAAGCGGCCATTTACCAACTGTGTTAACCTTGTAAAGTGGCTTTATATTCAACTATGCCTGGCTAGGACATTCGGAGTTCTAAAAAAAAAAAAAACTGATGGTCTCATTGTGGTGCGCGTGCTTTTACATGTCTTGCTCAACTAAGTGCCTTCAACACAAGAAACAAATGCTTTTCACGACGCCTTCATTTATCTCGGTGAAACATGGTGGATTATAACTCGAATTCCGTGGGTTTTGTGCTAAACTTCTCTACCACATTTTTAAGCGTGTTGCGGGCATGTTGCCGTGAGGCCGTCTCTTTTTTTTAATTCCCTCTTGTGGACCACGCTGCTGTTCCGACTTTTTTCTACACGTGGTGTTCGACAGTGTGTGTCGTATTTTTGATGCCGCTCTGTTATTTGGGCACTTTGTTGTTGTTGTGTGCTTCCTGGTCACGGGGAAGGCAACTTGAATCAAAATAAATAAACGTCTATTTAGAAGTAGGCCGCCTCGTCTTGTCTGCTTCTGCGCATGCGTGTCGGCGTTCAGTGCTGTGACGTCATGCTGCTGAGACTACACCGGTGGGGCGGCGTTGGCCGAACCAAGACAGTGTAGTACGTAGTGCCGGGGCTATGGGGGACCAAAATTGTACCATATGACCTTTTTAAGTCGTAACATGACATAATACGCGTGACCTGTACTAGGAGTGCGGATGGCGATGCATAGCGTGATTTTCCCCCCACACTATAGCCTACCCTGTTCTGCGTGGGTAACGTTGTCTTCGTAACGAGATTCATTTTGACGAGCGCTTTGCGAACAAGAGCGGTTGTGTACACGGCATACACAGGTGCAGTTGTTTACACAGCGTTCCTGCATGCAGAAAACAAAAAAGAAACGCTTCACCCTTTTCAGCTTTATCTATTTCTTGCTAACGACGCGTGACGTCTATAAACTCAGCTGTGGACTATCGTCGTACCCCGCAATGTTGATGGGAAAAGGAGTACAGGCCCGTAAGAAAACGAAAATGGCCACCGTAGCGTCTGTTTTTTTTTTTTTTTTTTAAAGAAACGAGGAGCTGGAAAGGTAAGTAGAGCAAAAAGTATAAGCTGCGTGCATGAATGTGGGGCTACGCCCTCTACACTTCCGGGTCGTCAACGGTGCCGTACATACCGGAGTGTGGCAGCCGATCGAAGGTCGACTCGACGCCCAGGAAGAGCAGGCAGGTCCGTCGCCCTTTGGCACCAGTGAGGGCACCTCGTCCGTGAAGTCGTCGGCCGTGCAGCGACAGCTCAAAGAACCGCTTTGTTGTCCGCAGTGCACGTATACCGCCAGTTGGCGAACATACAACCGCAGCTGAGGTCAGGTAGACGGCTGCCCGGAATGTCGGCCTTTTTATGCAAAGATGTTTGCCTGGGTCACTTCTACTCATTTCGCCGGATGTAAGAGTGGTTCGCCACCCTTCAGGTCACTTTCAAGCGCGCTATTTAATTGACTGTAGTAACTATTTGACAATTGTACTCAATTGCACCGGGCAACTGGCAACTGCCGGTTCTATTTTATTCTAGAAACGAAATGTCGCTGCATGCTACCGGACCTATAATACAAGGCAAACCCCTCAATCACCATAAAATTTTCCTAATTGAGAAACTAGAGCGAAATTCGCTCAGCTGCTGCCTATGGTTTTCGTGACGCGCAGTGAGGCTTAAAACAGCTTTTGCCGTAAAACCGCGGCTTGTGTTCATGACGTCAGTTCCAAAAGTTACAATGCCAATCATAGCGTGGCATTGTAACTTTTGGAACTGACGTCATGAGCACATTACAGCGGCAACGTTAATTGTTATACGAAAAAAATGGCCGCCTTTCTGCTGACTTCGCTGCAAATGTCGTCGAAATACGATAGTCTTGTGCCGCCCCTGCCACGTTAATGTCTATATTCCCTCCTCGCCCACATCTCACTCTATTTCCCTTCCGTCCCGCTCCTGCAATGATAAACACGGTTGGATGTGGAATGCCCCATGTGATCTAGGATCTGGCGCGTGCTCTTTTAAAGCGGAGCTTTCTATGTCTCACTGATGGCGTCTGTAGTCCACGTCAAAACCCACGTCAGGAAAGCCAACTTTCTCAGACTATGATGATGATCGTGGGTAAAGTGAAAGAAAAAAAAAATCATTCCTGCGGTCGGAATAGAACCTGGGACCCTCGATTTATGGAGCCGACGTTTATTCAATGCGCCATTCATTCCGACATGGTCGAAGCTTAAAGCGGAGATGAAATGCACTAACGTGGCTATCTGGGCGTGTTGGTTTAACATGATTAGGAGAAGACAGCGCGGTTTACACACGGACATAGGGGAGACTACTTAACACACACGAGCTTTCTACGTCTGACTGATGGCGTCTGTTGTCTACCCCAAAACACACTGCAGGAAAGCCAACTTCCACCTGTAAAGCGCACTCTGCCTCAAACTTACTCTTTCACTGGTGAAGCCTACTTTAGGTTTTCTCATCAACAGAGGAATCCCTCACGAAAAAGCTTCGCGTTCAACCATCGCCGTCGTTTGACGGACGGGTGCATAATTTTTGTATTTTAGTGTCAAAGTATTGTCTTTACCGCGTATTTTATATTTACTATCGAAAACGGCCAGGCGCACATCTATTTTCAATTAAACGAACACTGTACCAGTTTTGTATTGATGTTTTGCGTCAAATATGCCGTACGTTTTCTTTTTCCTCAACAATGTTGACAAGTATGAAGTGTGTGGCACCATATTTGGTTGGTTGGAAAAGTTATGCCCAGATAAACTTCTCGTTTCAGTATTCTTTTTACTTTCGACCGAGCGGTTGAATCGAAGGACAGACAGACAGACAGACAGACAGACAGACAGACAGACAGACAGACAGATGGACAGACGGACGGACAGACAGACAGACAGGCCGGCGCCCATGCATGATGGCTGCGCGGTTACGGCTCTTTTGCGCATGCGCAGATGCGCTGGTAAACTACCTAGGGCGGTATACCGGGCACTTCTCCATCTGTACGCCCGATGCGGCATTGCAAGTCTACGCTTTGTCGTCTCGATAGTGATCGCACAACTGTTTGGTTTAACGGCGCTCAACATATGCTTCCTGCAAAGATCGAATTTACGTAGGGGACGAAAATTTGGACTCCATGAGATTTGGAGCCGCATCGATGCGGCAGCGGTACCGTACCGCGAGCGCTCTCAGTTATTCGCTCTGTTGTAACTCTCGAACAGCACCGCGACCGTGTAACAGGGACCGTAACGGGGCCTGTAAATAAATAAAACACCCGTTCAGGCGAAGGCTTCGTGCTGTGTTGTGAGATGCGCATTTCAAACCATTATTTAACTCCTTCGGCGGCTGCTAAGCCTAAAACTGTTAGCCTTAGCTATGTTGAATCTTCGGAGCAAGAACAAGACAGGAAGGGGGGGGGGGGGGGGGGAACGGCGCTTCCTTGGGCGACCAGATAACGTCACATGCACTTGACCAAGGTTAAGATAAGAAGTAACTGCGTGGCCCGGCCGCGATCGGCATTTTACTGCACAGCCCCGGCATGAATTGTGGCCGCTATCATTTCGTCCATGCAATTGTCGCTATCATCTCATTCGCCTTTGCAGCTACGAAGCTTCATAGTCCCCTCATTGTGACGTTATCTGGTCACTCGCCCACACAGCGAGCTGTTTCCCCTCCTATATATACATGCTTCGTGGTTAAATCACAGGCGCATTGGGGTATATAATTAAAACAATTTAATAATGGACTATGTAATTGAGAGGGCGTTCGCAGCACATATGTTCTGTGATGTTGAATGGCGGCATGGTGGACGGCACGGGCTGTCGTCTCGTTATAGACAGTGCACCACACTGTAAACGCAAACTAGCCGGAAATGGAGTTTTAATCAAGTAATGTGCCCTGAAAAGTACCTATAGCAAAAAATGTACTCCCTAGGCATGATCTAAAGAAGTGGACGAACCTCCATGGTAGTACCGTTGCCCATCCGGGTAGCAAAAGGGAGGATTTAGAACTACTTAACACCATTTGTGAGATGGCGTTCCGTTCCTTGCATACTACCTCGTCCACAATAAACGCCCTATCTGAGGTAATCATCTCAAGCGGGCGGTCGCCATGTTAGTCTTCTGTTGTCTCCGTGCACCAACACTTCAACCGTGGCCTAATGCTAATTAGAACGAGTGAGCAGGACGCGACGGTTGCACCCAGCTACAAAACCAATACCGTACGTATACCCGTATAGATGCTTCAACCAGCGCGATCACAGGCAGAGAGCGCGGCCGTGTTGTCTCAATCTGTTTATTTTGGCGATAGGTGTTGTCAAACTCTGCTGCTAACGAAGAGGCAGTTCTCGCCGTTGCAAACAATTGCAATGTTCATCTGCTTCGCTTGCTTGCGCATACATAGACGATTTAAATTCTCGTGCCAGCGCGCCAACGCACCCGACTGCAGCGACTCAACTTGCCCTGGCGGCACGACTGGCTGCCCGGATGTAAACAATCTCTGTGCTATCAACGCAGCGCGGCCGGTGACTCGGCGCGGCCGAAGCTTCAAGCCTCGGCTTGGGCCGTCGTTTTCTCGTATTTGTGAAGGACTAGTAGTGCCATTTGGTGGAAAGAGTTTCATGCGCTCCTGTCACACGAGGAACAGCCGCAAACAGCATTTGGATACGGCGACAGGTGTGGACAGCTTGCTGGTAAGTGGTCTTTCATCAGTCGATGCGTTTGTCAAACGTTTGGATAGGGTTAACAGCGAAGTACCCGGGTACCCGTGCCGCTAGCGCACAGCTCGTACACGCACGGGCAAAGAAAAAAGCGCACACTCGTATTATTTTACTTGTTTATGGGTTTTGGGGTATGCGTTCGCATTCTTTTGTAGGCCGGTTTGTAACAGGGCATTCGAGATAAAATCGTTTGTCGCGCGCGGCGTCGTTTCAAAGCAACGCGACGGTTACTTCGTGCTGGCGAAAATTAGCGCAGTCAGACGGAAGCGGGAAGGAAGGTAGAGAGATCGGGAAAGAGGGCGCTAATATATAAAAGAAAGCGTAATGCAAGACGAGAAATATAACACAACCCGCCTGCATTTCTCCGAACTTCAGGACAGAGCCGCACACGGGTACGTTGTCACAAACTCGAGCGTACGACGTCTAAAAGTACCGTATATTTTTTTTTCATTTTTCAACGTGACCTGAGCCACTTATCTTCTCATTACCGCGCATGCAGACCTGATTGTGTCCCTGTGTTTGAGCGCACAGCCATCCTTTTGCGACATAAGAACCAGCAAACGCGAGAAATTGTATATAAGCCAGCCACATCAGAAAAGCTGGTTCCGAATGTATCAGTCATCCCTCTATCGCCCTGCTTAATCGAGAAGTCGCATTTTTAGACGCACATTGAGCGCTATTTCGGTGCTTCTTCTGGGAATGCGTGTTGGGGGTGGGAGGGGGGTCTTAATCCATGTATGATGCGGTTATCTTTGCTGATTTTTCGCCTTTCGTACGCCTCAAAGTTCGTTTTGTGGTTTTGTTGTTACGGTTTTTTAGTATTTTCGGCTGAGTGCGCCGAGAACTGTGACGCATTGGGGGCGCGGCTATTGGGCGCTTGGGCATATAAAGCTTTGAATTGTGCAATAATAAACTAGTTGCGAGTGTGCGCTTGTGCCGTCTTCATGTGTTATCCTATACTCCGTAAAAATGAGTTGCCTGTCCTTTTAGGTACGGCAAAATCTCGCGCAGCGCATCATTCTGCCAGGGGGCCATATCATAATGTCAATGCACACACTATGAAAGCAGCTTGCACTTAATGCGTCACATTGTCTGCTGATAAGCATTTTAGATTCGCCCCTCTCATCATCATTCACTTCGTGGAGATGGCGGGATTTTCTTTCATAGCTTGTTGTCACTGCAGTAATTAATAGCAGAATCAGTCCTACAAATCACAGAAACACAGAAACGGTTCGTTTCACGTTGAAAATAATCACAGTAACACACTTTGCACCACACGGAGGAACAATCGGTTGCAGTGATGAGGCATAAGGGTAACTTGTTGTTAAAGGGTCATTGAAGACAACCAGCAAGTTGATTTCAAACGGAAGTCGGACCTCCGCATAGCCATTTCAGCATTGATTTAGTGCCAAGGTGCCTTAAGTGCTGAGAAATCGCTGTTCAACTGCTCATCAAACGTGACGCAAACACGACTGCAGTCGCTGTTTGCATCAGGATAAACCGGAAGCAAGTGAAGCAGCGGTGATTAATAGCAGTATACAAGCAACTGAATACAACATTACCACGTACCAAGCAGTTTGGTCAGTTCCGGTCAAATCGCTCATGCTTCCCCAAACTCCCCCGTCATTTGCCGTCGAGACCACTAAGCAAAATGTTTCTCCATTGGACCTGTGATCAGTATTTACGCTTCACTGAAGAAAAACATTGGCCTTTTGAGGCCCCGCAAGTTTTGGCGTCGAACGATTTTCTCATGCGTAGCTCGCATGCTCTCTTGGAAAGCGGTACTGCCACCCCAAGTATGGACGAGTAGCACCATCCAGCGGCAGCCAAGAAAGAAGTTGTGCGCGTCAGGCCACTTAAGCCCTTCCGGTGAAAACGTGTTTTTGCTAGTTTCAACCTTATTTTAAAAAAATGCCAGGTGTAAGAGGGGTATAATAGTGTTCTCCGTGAGCTAATCTATCAACCTAGAGAGACTTGCATTTTAACTTCACTGTCATTTAAAGTTGTGCTCGAGTATATTGTGCGGACGTAATATCTTTTTTATTGCTGCAAAAGCCACGATGGTTAATGTACTGGCACTTGGTTTTATGAAGCCTTTGCATTCCTAATTTAAGTACTGAATCTTCGCAGGGAACCTGGCATAACAATTTTATTACTGTACCGAATTATTAAGTTCATTTAACCATAGTGTCTGTTTTGAATTTTACATGTGGGGCTTTTTTTTTTTTTTTTGCTTTTTCAGGTAGATGTTCCTTTGACTCCCTGCCTGCATTCCGGGAACGGGGAAATTAGCCTCCGCATCGATGGCCAGAGTGTCTTGACTGCATCATCTTTACTGGGAGGACTGTGTAGTCTGTTTGCATCGTTCTGGGTTTTCAACATTCAATATCCCAAGAAGGCACACAGAGCTCTAACGTTTGTGGAACATGCCTTTTTGGACCTTGCCAGCACGAATCCACGTGTGAAGGATTTAGAACTAAATAACTTTTTATCGCATCAATATCCCTCACCAATATTTTATTTGTTTTCAATCCTGTAATCATTGAATAGTAGTTTAAAGAATTTCGTATTATGTTTCTGACGTTTTCTTTTTTTTACTGAACCGGGGATATTTGATAGGCCCTTCTGTATGCTGGTAATACAGCTATCTTTAAGTGAAGCAATAATATTAACCAACTAATATAACTTGAAACAACTATCTAAATAATGTTGGCAACTGGTGCCAAATGAATCAACTCAAAATTATCGGAAAAACACGAATTACATGGCTGCTTCTTCTCACTCTGAAGAAGCTGTCGCGATACCACCCATTCTGTTCTATATCCTTGCAATTAACCCCTCAGACTGGGTCACTTTTCAAGGCGGATTTGTGTCTTTATCAAAACGCACTGGTATTTTCCGCAGCATATTTCTCGTTCTTTATATTACTCATTTATCCATAGCCATCTCATTGCTGTCTGTCTCCTACATCATTTATCTCTTGTGCCTTTACCATCTACAAAATGCTCGTTACCTTTCAATATCAAATCGTTACACAGCTCTCGCTCATTTCACCACCAATTGAAAAATTTTTTTGTTGTTTTAAACCACTGCAACCATTTTTTTCACTTTGTGTACTGAGTACTGATGCGTACTGATAAGTACTCACGTGTTCTCAATCCTCTAGTATTATATAATGATGTCACTTACCATGCCGTTGTGTTTGTGCCTATATGTTTTTCGCGTATTTCCAGTTCTTGTAGTAATATTGTTTCTACAGTTTGTTCAACTAGCACACAGATCGCTCATTTCACCACCAACTGAAAATGTTTTGTTGTTGTAAACCACTGCAACCATTTTTTTCACTTTGTGTACTGAGTGCTGATGCGTTCTGATAAGTTCTGATAAGTACTGACGCGTTCTCGATCCGCTATTATTATATAATGATTTCACTTACCATGTGGTTGTGTTTGCGCCTATCTTTGTTTTTCGCGTATTTCCAGTTCTTGTAGTAATATTAATTCTACGGTTTGTTCAACTAGCACTCTATTGCTGTCTTCCATTCCTAACTGGCGTGTTTTTAGCAATTTACCATTTTTGATTTCTTATAGGAGGTCGCCCTAAGTTTTTATTTCGGAGCCTCCTTGTGTACACCATGTACCATGTAAACTTGTATGCGAAAGTTCGTTTGAAATAAACCTGAAACCGAGAAAAACCGTGTGAAATCAGTACTCCCGCAGGGAACTAGAAACTCTCCCTTGTGGCCTTGAAAAAACTCATTTCGGAAGGCCTACAAAACCGCCCCAACTTTGCAAAACTCCATTCAAAAGAAATATATGCTTCCCTTGAACCTCCTCAAAACGCCCCTAAAATAACATAAGTACTCCCCAAGGGAGCCATATTAGGCTCCTATTCAACCGCCTAAAAAGTCCATAAACATCACTTAAAAACGCCTTGAGGAAGCAAAGAATACTCCATTTTGATCTCCTTAAATTCTCCCTAACATTTCTTAAAGGAGCCATGAAGACAAAATACAAGTTGGGCTTATTAGAAAGACTGCTTAGTTCCGATAACAATGATACCAATATCACCGCAATCTTCGAACAAATAACGGAGATATTAAAGAAAGCGTGGGAAGCAGTCGCGACCCCCTAGCCAATTTCCCGCAACTTTTCTATGACGTCACGAAACCTTGTTTTTGCGATTGACCGCCGCCTAACTGACCTGTCGCGACGACACATGACTGGACGTCTGTAATGGGGCCTCTAGTTCCATTTGACCGCATCACTTGAATGCTAACGTGCAGTTAACGCACTGAAAATTATGTTTTATTGTTGGCCCGTGTGACGTCATTCTTGCTCATAACACGTCACTGTGGCGCAAAATTTGAAAGTTTTTAAATAATTCTTGCTTTTTTTCGTTAAAAAAACATCTTTTGTGGCTGCAATGTAGCTGAGTGGGAAACTGAATCCTAGGTCTTTCAAACTAAACAAAGTTGTATTTTCTCTTCATGGCTCCTTTAACACTCCCTAACTACCTCCTTTCTATCACCTAAAAACACCCTGTTTTGAGGAGGTAAACAAAACCTCCCTGTTCCATGTAGTAAAAAAAACTCCTACAAGGAGGATCACTAGAGGACAGGCGAAAAAGAACCTCTAGGGAGTATATGGGTGGAAAAAAAGTTTAGAGTGCACGCCAGCGACGGTTGGTTTAATTTAGTCTGCGACTATTTGTGGTTGATGTTTTTTGCTTTAAACCTGCGGGACACCGCTTTTTTCCAAGCGGTGATGGACAGGGATCCTTCGGAGTAACCGTGCGACGTCGATCCACCGGCGCGCGCGCCGCTTCCAGGAAGCGCGCCAGCCTCCAAACTGACGCGGACTGCGAGGACGCCAAGCTGTACTCAGCGCCCAGTGACGGTGATTCAGACGATGGGTTTAAACTGTATCTTGTAAAAAAAATTGTCGCAGCGTTACACTAGTGGTGCACGGCTAGAGATACAGCAGAGCTGGGGTTCGACCTAGCTTCTCCCCACACTGACAGCGGATCCCAGGAGAGGGAGGGGGCAGCCGGACCCCAGCAGTGCAAAGCCGTTTTGGACAGCACTGTAAAGCAAAAACCTCAAAGTATGCGCAGTGTTTTATTCAGTGGCTGTTGTTGTTCCTTAGGGGGTGGAACACACCCAATCGTGGGGCGGCCATGCAACAGAGGTTGGAGAAGAAAAAAGTCTCTTACCTACTTACGGGGCACAGTATAAAAATAGTTTTACACATTATAAAGATAATAACCTGGTAACTTTTTTCAGCAGCAGTGACGCGTCAAGCGTATATGCGCTGCGATAGTTCCTGGACGTTAAAGCAGCGTATGACAACGTGGAGCATGATGCCATTCTTAAAGCACTGCAGGCGGTGGGGCTTGTCGGCAGTGTCTCCCAATTGGTGCGGCGCAACATCTTGGTGAGGACATTCCTTGTGATGGCTCTACATAGCCCAACGTCAATACACTGTAAATACCCCAGGGAGGAGCCCCATATTGTTCAACTTCCCCTCATCGGCCTTACAAGCTCCGCTCCAAGAACGGTTCATCTGTCGATATCATCGTCATCATCAGCCTGCCTACGCCCACTGCAGGGTAAAGTCATTTCCCATAGATCTCCGATTATACCGGTCCTGTGCTAACTGCGACCAATTTATCCCCGCAAACTTCTTGATCTCATCTGCCTACCTCACTTTCTGCCGCCCCCTGCCACGCTTGCCTTCTCTATAGGGTTCCACTCTGTTACCCTTAATAACCAACGGTTATCTTGCCTTCGCATTACATGCCCTGCCCTCGCCCATTTCTTCTCCTTAATTTATACTAATATGTTCTTAAAACGCGTTGGTTCCCTGACCCACTCCGCTCTCTTTTTGTCCCTTAATGTTACACCTATCATCTTCCGTTCCATTGCTCGCTGAGTCGTTCTCAAAGCTACCATTCATTATCTGAGAATGCCTGCCGAATGCACTTTACCCCATTCTTATTTAATTATCTCTACCTCATGGTTATCTCTGTCTCTGTCGATATAAGCGGGTTATATTCGCATCTTTGCAAACGAAGTGACTCGTCGGCACGTGCGACCGCACCCGCAAAAGGTTGCAGACTTGATCAGTTCCTCTGTATAGACAGGGGTCGCAAGCATCTACCAGCAAATAAAATGCGCAGGGCTTGCGTTCTCACGGAAACCTATGCATTCATGCCCTTTTACAATGAGGGGTGGAAGGGTCTCTTACGCGAAACATCACAAGTTTCTCGGCGTAGTTGTCGACAGAGGCCTTTCTTGGCGCCCCCACGTGCGTTATTTGAAACAGGCTGTCTGCAGTGGCCCATATTCTCCAGTTCATACCCGGCAAAATGTGGGGAACGCCAACGAAATCTATGTTGCAGCCATACAATGCTCTATTCTTGGGTTACCCACGGTACAGCCTGTCTGTACTTTCTGGTACGTGTCGCACAGTATGAAGGAACTGCAAGGCATGCAGGCGCAGGCCTTCCAAACGTGCCTGGGCCTCACCGTGCATGTCAACTTACGTGACAGTGGAAACACTCATGACGCATATTAGTCACCAGTGAGTGAGTGAGTGAGTGAGTGAGTGAGTGAGTGAGTGAGTGAGTGAGTGAGTGAGCGAGCGAGCGGGCGGGCGGGCGGGCGGGCGGGCGGGCGGGCGGGTGGGTGGGTGGGTGGCGCGGAAAAAGCAGACACAAGTAAAACTAAACTTGGAATAGCTACTTTCAATGCCAGTTCGGACGATATTCCTAGATGTCGGTATCATTCGCTTGCAATTAGGGGAAGGGTTCTTTGGATAGTTGCGGCTAGCTGGCCTCCTGCGTAGAAGTTAAAGCACCTTCTGGCAAGCCTGCGTAAGGAGACCAGGAGAGGAGTGTCTAGATCAAAATGCAGGATTTTAATACGAATGCCAGCAAATTATGTCATCGGGTTGTTTAATATAGGTGTACGATGAGCTTACAGCCTACCGAAAACGGAAAACTTACGGCACGTCCGGCCCCAACAGACTTCTGTTGGCTGTCGCGCGCGCCATCATATGTCACATGCTATTGTTTCCTGCGGCCTTATTACACGGGTGAATGCAAGACACGTGATGGTCGCATTTATGTTACTGATAGCAACCATTTGAAAAAAGAACCGAAACCCTATCTTCTGAGACAACGCGAACTTACCTACGACACAGCCGCTGGCGCGGGCTTGAACAGACGACGCTTCTCTCGACGAAAAACAAAGCTGGGAATTCGGCGACGTTTATGCTCGGCCTTTTTCTTCTGCTCGTGGCTTTGAAGCTGCTGTGTCTATTCTTCTCTCCTCCCCGCAACCGTTTTGACGAGCAGGGAACTAGAACGGAATGCCATAGAAACGCTGCCAAGTATAGCGTCGCTGCAAACGTCAAAAGCGCCGACGCGTGCGACGTTGGTTCCAGCGCATGGGAACCAGAGCCAAAGTCTTGCCTCTTGGGCACTGTCGGTGGTTCTGCACTCATATAATTTGCATCGTTGTCAGTTGCTTCAGCCGCCTCCTCTACGGCCTTCTCTAGCGTTAAATCCTTCTTCGCCAGTAACTGTTTGCAAAGGGTATACTTGAGCGTATACGCTGCATACAACCGGGTCTTCAACACTCTGCGTGCAACGCATCTCCGAAGTTGCAATTGTCGAGCGATGATATATCTACCAGGAATGCGTACACTGACTTACCTGTTTGTTGTCAACGGGTGTAAAATTCTGACGACACCCTGCTACTTCTTATGGGCGTTGAATGCGGATTGACCCACCGAGCGGGCGCCGAGAGCAGCGTGGCCGAAACCGAGCGCATGAAGCCCTTGACCTCTTACGCAGAGATCACGCAGCACTACAGGCTGTCGCGTCAGACACTCGCTCCCCCCCATAAATGTCTACCCGAGAGCACGGACGTCATCTACGTGCTCTCCAGACAAATACATTCCCACACCCTATCCGGCTTCACCTTTTTAACCGACAGAACTCCCCGCATTGCCGATTTTGCGGAGAACCCGGAACGCTACGCCATAAGGTCGGCGGGAGTGACCAATCCTCTGATTCCCCCCAATCTGCACTTTTCCACTGCCAAACTTTGGGAGAGTGCCTTGGCGAGCACCGGCCTGGACGACCATCTTTGTCTGGCTCAAAGGGCTGTCGATGCTGCCCCGCTCAAGGGATCTTGGTCTGAGGACGCCTCCTTCAAGCTTCAGTACCATCCCCCCTGTTAATTTAAATAAACGTTTATTCTCTCTCTCTCTCTCTCTCTCTCTCTCTCTCTCTCTCTCTCTCTCTCTCTCTCTCTCTCTCTCTCTCTCTCTCTCTCTCTCTCTCGAATGAGAAAGCATTAAAGGTATACTGAAGTGGCTTTAAAGCCGAGTAAAACTATATTTTGTAGCGTAAGCTACAGTGGCCGAGGTTGAGCAGTTTCGCGTGGACCTTGAAGGGCCGTGCTGCGCAAGCTTGAGCAGCATCGGATTAGATTGGATTGGAATTGGGATTGGATTGGATTGGAAATCGTTTTAACAGCAGTAAGCATGATAATCAGCTAATCCTAGACAACCAGGAAACTTAAGAATAACCAGTTGAACCTTAGCTCACGCTACGTATATCCTGTCATAGCCGAGCTAAGCCACTCTTAATTTTTTTAATTAATACACCGGTATAGCTAATGCCTGTATTATTTATTTATTTATTTATTTATTTATTTATTTATTTATTTATTTATACCTTACTGCTAGCCTGTATTCCAAGCTTTGAGCAGGTGTGGGTGATACAAAAGGGAGAGAAAAAAAAACGGCTTGGGGACAGCAGTATACGTCGATTAAGTTGACCCAACGCCCCGCCCACTGCACACTCCCGCACCGCCGGAAGAGCGAGAAACCGAGAGTACAGCGAACTAGAATATCCGAGAGTAAGGTACCCAGAGGCAGCGACCGGAAGTAACGTCATATCCGGAAGACGGTCAACGATATGCAGCGCCGCTTTGCTGTTCCCAATTTTCTGAGCGAAGTTCCGAATTAAATAGGCCTGTAATCTAAACTTTATTAATCTTGATTGTCTTGGGTTGTCACCGCGTGGATTTATTTAGCCATAATGCTACTGTGTTTTAAGTAATTCTCTAAAACGACTCCTAGATACTACATATTTCGTACCTGAGCGCCTGTAGCTACCGCATACTGCATTGCCTTCACAGGCTGGCCGTGTCACCGGGTGCTTTGCAGTGCTTCCTACGCGAACCGATGGGCTCAAACATATGCGGAGTTTCCCCATTACACGACCACAACGCTCTGTGTTCTTAAACGTGTTTTTATTGCTTTCCGGAACAACATTGTGGGATACGATGTCGCTAAATAGGTAGATATCGCGCGTCATTTAGCAAGAAACGAATTTAAGGTGGGAAGCATGAAGTGGTTCGGCACTCGGAAACGACGCACGACATCCGTGCCGGCCCGCGCGGAGCAGGAGGCAGCACGAATCGGAGCAGACTTCCCGTGCACGCGCCATACGGAGAAAGGCCGGGTGATGGCGCTGCCTGCGAGCAAAAATGTACACACGTGGCACGTATCGTGTCACCGATCGCTAAAATGGCAATCACCGCGAAAATAAAGTTTCACATGCAAGATAAGGGACGATAATGTGGTAAAAAACTGTGCTAAGTATTTTCATTCGCAATTTTAGTAATAGCGATTATCAAATATCTGCCGCGACGCGTGTTTGCCACAAAGACTTTTTGGGCCTCTCCTGCCAAGACCACAGTATGTTGTAAATAAATAAATAAATAAATAATGTTCCGCGCTCGCTGCCTTTTCCGGTCAGTAATGACATTAGTTTGAAATTATTAGTTTGAAACTTATCTCTTGGCCGCCTCGGAACCTGGAGCTGGAGCTGTAGCTGTAGGTCATGGCTCTCGCCTGTGGTTGTCCTTGCAACAGGCAGTCGGGTTTAGCTTTGACGGAGTTGGTGGTTTCCGGCTCGTCACCACCGTAGCAATTACGATAGCCCACTGTGCAACATGGGCGACACGGTCGGCAGGGAACAGCTACGTCTATCCCCAGGCTCTGAGAGGATTAGATCAGTTTAAAACATTATTGAGGTTTGGGAAGGGATTAAATAGAGAAACTTGAGCGGAGTCCTTTTTCCAGGGCCCCAGAAGCTTGTGCCCCGGCCCAGGCCGCAGGCCCTGTCGGTCAGCTGGCGCCAGTCTTCCAAGGCCTCACTGGCCAGGTTCGCCTCCCATGTTTATAAGAAATAAGGTGTGCTATTGTTCTCGGTTTACCATATAACTGGGCAGTTCCACACTTAGAGGCTTAGGGAAAACCGTTAGGGAAAGCCCTGAGAAAACCGTTAGGGAAAGCCTAGGGAAAACCGTTAGGGAAAGCCCTGAAAATACCAATGTGGTGCCATCTGCCGAAGAAAAACGAAAGTCCCCCACAACGCGCGTCGAAGGTTTGCAGGCGGTGGTGCTGCGACAAACCGGGCGTGTTGTAGCTGCAGGCTCATAGCGCTCACTGTGTCGCCTAAAACCGAAGCAGCGGTCATTGAGAAAAACATTCGATCCTCAAAAGCATTTCAGAAAGGTCCGCATCCAGCCCGGGGGTGTAGCTCAGTGGTAGAGCGTTCGCTTCGCATGTGAAAAGCCCCGGGTTCGAACCCCGGCACCTCCACTCCGAAGGCGGTTGTTTTTTTATTCAATCGCAGTTGTTACACAGGTGGATTCGATGATGATGATTGTGGGGTTTAACGCGCCGACGCAACGCAGGCGATGAGGCGCGCCGTAGTGGAGGGCTCCGGATTAATTTTGACCACCTGGGGATCTTTATCGTGCGCCGAAATCTCGTACACACGGGCGTTTTTGCTTTTCGCCTCCATCAGAAAAGCGGCCGCCGCGGCCGGGAATCGAACCCGCGACCTCGTGCTCAGCAGCGCAACGCCTTAGCCACTGAGCCACCGCGGCGGGTCACAGGTGGATTCGCTGGCACACACAGAAAAGAAGAATACGACAGATTAGAATGAGGCGGAACAGAATGCGTTGCAGGGCGATCGTGATAATGATGATTAGTGGCTCTCCCTTTGAACAGGCACGTCGGTTGTCAGCAAATAACTTGTCTGTTTTACTCTAATCAATTGCCCTACCTAATCTGCCTCCTCCCTGTCTCCCCCTCACCGCTCTTTAAAACTCCCATCGCTCCCTCCCTCCTTTTTTTCTCCCATTTTCATCCGTATGATTACTCCGCCTGCGTACCCATCTCCTGCCTACTTTTCCTCCACCACCGTTCGAGCCGCCTATTCGTCACCTCGATGGCCCCTCACCCCAAATTCCAAAGCCCCCTCCAACGTCGCTTCCCCATCGCCCCGTGGCAGTCGTATCTCTGCGCAGTCCCTGACAATATGGTCTACAGTTTCCCGATCTCAGCCGCAGCATACACGTTTCATCCTGCTGCCTGTAGATACCCCTGTATGTCCGGGTTCTCAGACACATCCCCCGTGCATCAAGCAGCAATGCACTACCCCATAGAAACCTTCCTTTCTGGTTTCTAGTTTCCTCCATTTTTTTACCTTCCATTTTCTGTGCCCAATTCGTCGTCTCTGCTGTCTTTACTTCCTTTCTAACTGTTATGCATACCCCGCTTTTCCCTGCCGACCAGACCACTTGGTCAGTGGTCTGGTCCTCCGTCTCCACCGCGTGTCCATGCTCCTCATATACAGGTATTTAAACACTCTCGCGGCCCATTTTTCGTCCTCCATGTCGCGAAGTCGCTAGTCCAATTTTATCTTGATTTATGTTTCCTTTGCCTCAAAGGACGACAAGCCCAGATCCCCCTGTACCGCTTCGTTCGTAGTTTTGCTGTGGGCCCCTACGGCCAGTCTGCCTATACCGCCCTCTGGTTTACCTCCAGGCCCGCTTCGGTCTCTGGTTTCATGCACAGAACCTGATTTCCGAAAGTCAATCCTGGTACCACGACCCCTTTGAGAACTTGAGATTTATATTTATGTGCGCAATTATAGAGCAAACGAACGCGAGCATTTTAATTGACGCGTTATTTATGCTTTTACCGGAGTGATGTGGGCTCACCAAATCAGCATTACCATAGCGAAATAAAAAAAGGTATTACGCCCCAAATGCAAATTAAGCACCTTGACACAACCAATTTTACCAACCTAGGTTTCCTTGCAAGAGTTGAGCAAACCGACGGAGATGCAGAAGTGAATAACCAATTTATCAAACATGCCCAAGAGAAAATGGTAGCTCACACCAGCTGTTTTACGGTTAAATTCCCGCCTGGGACCAGCTGGTCCCACCAAGGAATTTAACCATAAATCAGCTGGTACCAGCTACCATTTCCTCTCGGTTCACGTCCCCGTTAACTCGGTTCACGTCCCGGTTAACCCGGTTAACAGAGCGCGTGTTTCTTGCTGGATGCGGCAGGAAACAGAGCTTCATGCAAGGGCCAATCAAACGACGGTCCAGGTAGAAATTAGGCAAGGGGCAAACACTACGCCTGAGAAACGCAAAAAAAACCCGAACGCCCAGCACCAACACCCCCGCAAGCACCCAATTCAGAACCAACTTACCAATCTGCCACCACGATAGAAGTCCCGCTGGCTCAATAGAATACCCAAATTGCCGAAACCGTAAAGCAAATTATGGTAATGTTAAAAGAAATCACACAAAGATTAGATAAATTAGAAGTACAGGGGCAGACGAATGTTGCTCGTTACTCTCGCCGAGACCTCAAGGCCTACAGCCGGCCGTCACACCTGGCAGAAGATGCCACTTCTCAAGATGGCAACTTCCAAGAATAGGCGCGTTCCTACGCAAGCGTCAAAACTCACCATATGGCAGTGGAACTGTAGGGGCTACAAGAACAAGGCCAGCTCATTGGCTCAGTACATTGCCACGGCTCAGGAGTCACCAGATGTCATTACCCGTCAGGAAACAAACTCCCCGCAAAATATCCCGGCTTTATCTTACACGAATACGGACCCTCAAGTTCTCTCGCCACGCTAATAAGCAAACGGATCACAGCTATAGAGCATTCGCTCCAGCAGTCGAAAAAAAAAGTGGAATACTAACAGAAATTGTTCCGAGGAAAGTTAAAGTGGCGCAGAGCCTTTACTTACTAAACATATATTGTCGTCAAAGGGGCCTAGATGCAAACCTCTCTTTCGTCATCAAGCAAGCAAAACGCATTGCATTGCCTAATCCCCTCATCACAGTAGGAATTTTTAACGCCGCGCACCCTTTATGGGGATACAGCTACACCAACAAGAGAGGAACCGCGTTGCATTCCATCCTTGAAGAGGAAAACTTCATCCTGCTATCGGACCCGCATACTCCCACGCGCATGGGTACCCGCATGGGTACCCGCGCGTACCATGGGTACCAACGGTACCATGCGGGCACGCGCATGGGTACCCGCATGTCTTTGGAGACGCTGTTACCCGCATGGGTAACATAGTCCAAAGACACGTCCCCTGATCTCTCCATCACTACGGGGAACGTCACGGCTATGTGGTCTCACACCGGGGTTAACCTGGGAAGTGACCATTCGATCCTAGCCTCGACAATACTCGGAGAAGAATACGTTATCCCTCTGGGCAGGGCGAGCCTCACGGACTGGCCTAAATTTCGGGAGCGAAGGGAACAAGCCCGACGTGACAGTGCAACCACCCCATTGCTCACTCTAGAGGAATGGGCCACCCAAACCGCAAGGATATGAATTGTTTCACAAATAAAAAATCGGACAACCACTACAACCCCCTGTGTAGACCCTCACCTCCTCCACTTATGGGAAGCGAGAAGAGGCCTCATCAAACGCTGGAAACGACAGCGCCTAAACTGTCGTTTGAAAAGGAGGATAGCCCTTCTAACAGAAGAAGCAGCCCGCTATGCGGCTCACCTGTGCAAAGAAAGCTGGCTATCCCTTTGCGACAGTCTCCGGGGCCAACTCAGTACAACGAGGACTCTTAGACTGCTCAGATATCTTATGTACCCTTCAAAAAGCCAGACCGAGTCAAATCAAACCCTGCAAAAAATAATTCACTCTCACCCAGGAGATTCCGTTGCCCTCATGAAGTCTCTCCTGGACAAGTACCTCCCTGTCCATTCAAAAACGCCGCTACACCGTACTCTGGACAACCAAATCTCAAACTGGATGAAGACATCTACATCCATGAAGTAAAAGCGGCACTGCAAACCATCAGACGCAACACAGCCCCAGGGGTGGACGGCATAACCAACAAGCTTCTAGCGAACTTGGATGATGATTCCATTATTGAACTCACCTCCCACCTGAACATGGTATGGAGGTCGGGCCAACTTCCGGAAGAATAAAAGACGGCAGAGGTGCGCCTTATTCCGAAGCCTGGAAGAGCACAAAGCACCGAGAACCTGCGCCCTATATCACTAACCTCGTGTTTGGGAAAGCTTCTAGAGCACGTCATCCACAAAAGGCTACAGCAGTACCTCGAACAACATAACATGTTCCCACATACCATGTGTGGATTTTGTAATCACCTCACCACGCAGGACATCCTTCTTCAACTGAAGGAAGAGATTATGCTGAAATTCTCGAGGGACAACTCAAAAGCCATCTTAGCCTTGGATTTAAAAGGTGTGTGACAATGTCAGTCATACGGCCATACTTAAACAACTGAATGGCCTTAACTGCGGGGAACGCACCTACAAATACATTCAAGACTTCCTCGACGGCAGAAAAGCCATTCTGAAGGTGGGAGATTTAAACTCCAATACAGTTTCTCTCGGCAACAAGGACACGCCCCAGGGGGCGGTCCTTTCCCCATTGCTGTTTAATATAGCTCTCATAGGCCTCCCTCCGCTCCTGGATGCTATACCAGGCATACGCCATGGATTATATGCGGATGACATCACCATATGGGCCACTCAGGGTCAATGGGGGAAATGGAGACCAACCTACAACAGGCGGCCGACATTAATTCAGTTAATGCGCAGGACAATGTGGCCTAGCGTGTGCGCCGCAAAACTCTGAGCTGCTTATCGCCTCACCACGTAAAAAACTCCCTCCCGGGTCGCCAACCATCTCCCTAGAAGTGGATGGCCACGCTATTGTTCCAACTCAGCAGGTGACAATCTTAGGCATGCTTCTACAATTAAGCGGATCGCTCCAACACCAAACTGCTGGACTGACTTAAGCACACCACTGAGCAAGTCTCCCACATGATCCACAGGGTCAACACAAAGACGAGAGGTATGAGAGAGGCGGATGTGCTAAGACTAGTCGAAGCCTTTGTCATCTCTAGGGTGACTTATGCCCTCCCCCACGCTGTGCTGTCGAAGGGTGAAAAGGACAGAGTATAAACTACCATACGCAAAGCATACAAGTTGGCGTTGGGACTACCTGTCAGCACCTCGACACAGAAACTACTACACTTGGGAGTTTATAATACCTTGGATTAACTCCTCGAAGCTCATCATATGAACCAATTATTACGTCTGAGCTCCACCAGCTGTGCCTGCGCTCACCGCTTCAACACCCCCAGGCCGATGCGACTCAGCTTCCGCATGAGGTCCGCCAATTCATTGATGTGGCCCCCTGTCCCGGAACATGCATCCAACGCACCATCAGGCTCGCAGAGACGCCGGAGCTAAAGAGCTATCTTCAAACAGTACGGCCAAAACTCCACCACAGTATACACGGACGCAGCCTCCTATACCGGGAGGAGAGCTATTGTGACTACAGCTCAAGCCCTCCTCACAAGTGCATCAATTCCTGCAACCCATGCACTACAGGCAGAAGAAGTGGCCATAGCCCTAGCAATTGCTCAAACACCTGCAGAGGTCATCATTACGGTCTGCCAACAAGCATGTAGAACATTCTCGAGCGGCTTCGTCTCACGCTGCGCCACACAAATTCTACTGCAGCATCCTCCCGTAAGGATTATTTGGGCTCCCGCCCATGCCGATGAGCCCGGCAACGAAGCTGCCCACCAGCATGCCCGAGATTTGACACACCGGGCTAGTCAGGAGTTCGGCGAGCAGTGGCGTGTCTGTCCCCTTTTGTCCTACACAGAAATCACGCAGCACTACCGCCTGCAGCGAACAATGTACCCTCCTCCACACAAAAACCTCACAAAAGAACAAGAACGCCACCTTCGAGGTATCCAAACCAACACCTTTCCCTACCCAATTAGAGCCCACATTCTGGCCCCCATCCTGTACTCCTCGCAATGCCGCTTCTGTGAGGCTCCGGGCACGCTTTATCATATTTGGTGGGGCTGCGATAAGAACCCCCCCCCCCCCCCCCCCTCTGCCCTTCCCGTCTCTGAGCACTGGGAGAGAGCACTAGCTGTCCAGCTCGGACCCTGACGACCAGCTTTGACTGGTGAAGAGAGCCCAAGAAGCCGGACGGTCTCAAGGGGGCCTGGAATAAGGACTCTTCCCCAAGGCGAACTGCTTCATAGGGACGTTTATTACTCCTCCTTCTCCAGCGAAAATGGCCATTTGATCACAGAATCGATCGCAACAGTTCAGTTGGCCAGCAGTATACTGAAACTCTACTATACCTCCGGTTATTGCAACTACTAAGCGCTCGGAAGGGTTGTACGCACGTTTCCCAAGGCCCGGAGAAAACGAAATAATGCGCAAAAATTCAGTGCACTTCCACTCTGTGATGAGGAGGACCAGCAAAGCTAAGCGCAATCCACAGAGTGCTCGAAACAAAACACGTTGGTTTTGTACATTCCCAGCTTTCTCGCTCAAAATTCCGACCTCTCGGAAACCTAGAAAAACCACTTCAGGAAAGTGATATTTGGTATAAAGCAAGAAGTCAACGCGGGGATGAAAACTCTAAAATAACTCTCCAGGTTTCTGAATATTTTTTGTGTTATTTGCTGTCAAATCTTATTCCACATGCATTTGTATGGGCTAGTTTCCATGGCTGTGGAGCTTAGTCGCGCAACGTGCTAGAACTTTAAACTGTGCACAAAGCAAGTTTTCACACAAATATTAGCTGCGCGAAAATATTTTACATTTCGCTAAATAACTACAGAGTACGTATACCGTTGAAAGGACTAAAGGCTAAAGCTGCACATGAATGTGCGATTCAGCAATAGACCCTTTGCAAAATGGCCAAATCGTTGGCGGAAAAGCAGCAAGCCACTCTGGCAACACTGTGCACCCGCTGCGCCGCCATTAGAAAGGAAGCAAAAACCATGGAGGAAGAAAAATGTTAGGAGGGAGCATGACGTCAGGCGGCCCAGCTTCGGCAAGCCAACCTCCTCTGAAGCCGCTTTCTCCTCTCCTCGGGATAGAGATAATATACTGACTCTAGAGGGAAAGCGCGCCGCTGAGCCAATGCATTGGAACCGTACGACACACGGTGGCAGACATGATACAACGATTTGAATGTTGCCAGATGAGCTTTTGCTTGCTAAAAACGGCGAAAGCGATGGGTTGTAATCTGGCAACGTGCTACTGCGGTGTTTCCGCGTCCGGCTAGCGAAGCATGCCGGGAGAAATTGTAACATGGCGGACCGCTGGCCAGGCGGATTTTGGTGGGCGGCGTCGACAGCATTGCGTAGTTTATCTCCTGTGGGTAGGTAACCGACGTGTTTTCGGTTTAGCGTACGTGCGACTTGTATGTACTGAGACTATTTGAGCAAGATGTGGCAACGCTCACGCAACACTTGCGCGCAAGCTCGAATGCGACTGATCGCATGCGCGAGGACGCCAAGGAGTCAGCTGATCCGTACTGGGTGCACAGAAAATGAATATCCGTATGATCTCCGTGCATTTTTGTGCTGTGCCGCTTTATTTGCCGTTCTGTATCATTTTGCGAGTCGCTCAATGCTTTTCAAACGAAGTGTAGTGAACTAACTGACTGTGGCTTTAGCTCAATGTAAAACCTATATTGACACACGCAAAAAAGACATCGCATGGGCCAACGCTGATATTTCCGGTGAGTCGCGGCGCTTTGAAGCACAGGAACGAAAGAGCGCCGTCGATTGCATGCCAACGGAGTGGAAGAATGCATGCCAAGGGAGTAGCGAAATATAGTCCGCGGCATGTCCCGTTTTCCTTTCTGTCTGTATTCGTCAAGTTCTAGCTGCTTTCCACCACTTCAAAGAGAAAGCTTGCGGGACTGAATGCGCAGTATTGAATGGCAGTAATTTACCTCACAGAGCGCGCGAGGAGAGAACATTGACTGATTAAAAAAGAAACCGCATTTCGTTACCTATTTTTTCGTTCTACCTTCACGAACGTTTGCGCGAAAGTTCGAAGCACGAAGAGCTTTAACAAGTTGCATGAATAAAACAACTGGAACCGAACGATTATAAAAGCTCCTTTTATTTCTCTTCCAACGGGAACGATCGCTGGCTGCCACTCCGTAGCCTGTAGTGAACTTGCGGTAGTCAAGGTCAGATCAGAATCGCTGTTCCGGCGTCAGTTCAGGGGCAATAGATAGGGTGCTTAACGTGAAAAAAGAATGACAGCCTCGCAAGCGCCCGGGGACGCACTTGCTCAGCGCGTGCATCCGAGTTGTACCAGTTGTACTCGTTTTGCACGCACGCAGATCTGAGCTGAAGGCTGCACACACACACTACGCAAGTCAGGCGCAAGGGCCTCGCCACTTCATAGCACACTTAAAGAAAATCGAAACCAAAACTGAACTACACAGTTACTCTTTCACCGCTAATAAGAGCTTAATTACACTAAAAGTTTTTTATAAAGTACTGAAGCAATTATTTGTAACTATTTTGCTTCAATTTTTTCTTTTAGTTAAATAATTACGGAACAACTTTTTAGAAGACTGAATACAATTGATCTGGCAACCATGGAAATTGTATCATGTCAGCGCCCACGATTCGTACGGTCTCGGAGCTCGCTTTACCCCCCTGCTCCTCGGGCTCCTTCCGCACAATGCATTACGGAAAATCCACCACGCTCAGGCCCGCGGTAGCATTTAGTGGCTCCGTCTGGCTGCCGGTGGAGGTGGCCGTCGCCGAAGGCGCCGTACAAGATTGTTCGCCAGCGTTGCGCTCCAAGCTTCGTATCGTGGAAGCACTGCCGCTGTCGCTGTTCAAAGCAAGGCGAGACTTCGATCGCATTCTTACGAAGCACCCTCACGAGCTGCAAGCCGAATTTCACTTCTGACGTTGGATCGCTCGAACGCGCCGCCGTAAACATTCACAAGCATGGAGCGGCCTACAGCTGCACGGTGTTTGCCAGGTGTGCTGTAACGATTGCGTTTGGCATTCTGCTGAGTTATCGCGCGTAACGAGTGTCGTGTCGGCGGGGAGGGGGTGAGACTAGCTTTGGTTTCGCTCGCGCGCGCTTTTGCATACGTTCGCCTTTCCGGTGCTCCGGCGTGGTGGTACGTTTTAAATGCAGAGCATTTCTTTAACTCACGATGTCACCCGTTCTTGGCGTCCGTAGTTGTCCGCATCGCTCGCCTCGACATGCCCGGCTCAGACGTTTCGCTATCGGCGCGATCAACATTCGATAGCGCGCCCAGGCACGTTTCAAGGACACTCTCTCCCCTCTCTCGGACTCAACGTGCGCCGAGGCTGCCAACTTTACTGCTGACGAGCGCTCTCTCGTCAGCAGTTGCCACAAGTGCAACAACATTAACGTAACGCAAACTACTTAACGTCGTGCGCCCCCGGAAATGCTCTGCATTTGATCGTGCCCCTCGCGAGGGGTATGTTTCACTGCGTCGCCATGCGAACAGTTTGCCACGCTTTAGTTTCAGTTCCGTATCTCCCCGCCGCGGCCGTGGAGAGAAGGCGGCCGGCCGCGAATCTCGCCACCGCGGCGCTGCGGTTTTATTTTATTTATTTATTCCAAATACCTACAGCGCCCGTTGGGCATTTTTGTAGGGGGGTTAATTAGTAATCACAAAAACAACAAGTAATCAGAAATACAAGCTATAGAATGGGAATACAGGTTTGTCTCGGTAATCAGAACGCAGCAGAACATAGCAACAGAACATAATTCAGAACATAGCAACAATACACGGTCAAAAGCAGTAAATCAAATGTTAGCATTCATGAAACACTTTCTAGAGCAGTCAAAACATTCGGTGAGCGCACAGTTTCATTCGGGAGCACGTTACAATTGTTAATTGTATTGGGAAAGAAGGAATACTTAAATACATTGATGCGGCACTGGAACGGTTTAATTTTTTCTAAATTGTCTCTTCGCGCGGACACGTAATTCGGCGTTTTTAGGTAAGTTTTTTTTGGTAATTCCAGTTGATCCTATCTTAATGTTATGGAGAAGCTTTAATCTACAAATTTTTCTACGCGAGCATAATGTTTGCCACCCTAAGTTATCTAGGATGACAGAGCTTCTTACATTGAAGTTGAATTTACCTGTAACAAATCTGGCTGCACGCTTCTGCACCCTTTCTGTACCCTGCGAGTTGCGCTAGGAAAGCGAGCGTCGTCTGCTAGCGGGAAGCGGAAATCTCCGGTCTTCGCCACTTCTGGCTGCGCACTGCAAAAGTAATAACTTTTTTATCTACTTCAGTGCACTGGAAAACAAAGGGTTCAGAACCCTTATGTTGGGTGTGACCACCTCGCGTCGCAAGCAGTACGCCGGCTGTTTGTCCGCTGAGTACCGCTCGATCGGTGAGATACGTATATGACAAAAAAAAAAAAAAGAGAATGCTAGATTACGCCTGGGAGTGACCTTGCTGAATTGTGGACTGACTGCGCCTTGGCAATAAATGGTTAAAGAAGTGGTTGAAATGGCTGATCTTTTCAACTTTGCCTGAGCGGCAAAGTTGTGAAGATCATATCCACTGATGGACGCGGCGCGCGGCACACAACTCTCCGACTGCGGCGTGAACTTCGACGGGTCCGAAAGCTCAGTAAACAAAGATGTTTTCTGCCTCTCCCGTCCGACCACTTTGCCCGCACGATCAGGCCGCTGCGCGTTTCGGGTTGCAGGCAGAGCTGCGCGCAACGACTCGTCGCCGAAACTCGAATACGCGAACGGCCCGGCCACGTGAGGCGCAAAGAACTACCGCTTGCCTGCATGGAGGAATCCATGCTTGCCTGTCACGTGAGAGTGGAACTCCCATCAGTTTTCCTTTTTATTTTTTATGACTAGGGTTCACAATTGTCACGTGACGCTCCCTCCTAAACTTTTCTTTCCTCCATGACTAACTCTGCTCCCAAATAAATGTGTTTCTTCTTCTTCTTCTTCCATGGTCGGGTGGGCCGGCGGCGGCGGTGGTCTCCGACTCCGGGGCACTGCTCGTGTTTGGTTGGCGGTAACTTTTCCCCGTCCTTCCTGCATTTATTGTCTGCTCGGCGATCCCATGCCCGCGTGCGGGCAGGAGTGCCGCGTACGTGCAAAAGACAAAAGCCGTGGGGAAAAAACCAACATATAGCAGCCTTCGCGACAACGGGCCGCAGAGCAGTTTCGAGCATACGAAATTGAAGAATGCGCGGCGGCCCATACGGCGGCGGCGCGGTGGGGTCACGTGGTGCAGTGACACCTGGGCCGACTTAATTCGATTTTACTTTTTATGTATAGGCTTCACGTTTCTCCGGTGGCGCCGTCTCCTAACTTTTTACTTCCTCCATGCGAGGGGCGTTGCCGAAGGCGCCGTACGAGATTTTTCGCCAGCGTTGCGCTCCCATCCTCGTATTGTGGAAGTACTGTCGCTGTTCAAAGCAACACATTCACAAGCACGGAGCGGCCTACGGGTGCGTAGTGTTTGCCAGGTGTGCTTTGACGATTGCGTTTGGAATTCTGCTGGGAGTTATCGCGCCATCTTCCCTTTACATCATAGCGCTGTAACGAGTGTCCCATCAGCTGATAGGTGAGCTGATAGGTGGTGCGAAAAGCTTTGGTTTCGCTAGCGTGCGCATTTGCATACATTCGCCTTATCGGTGCTCCGGCATGGTGGTTGGAGGCGATAGATGGCAACGTTGCGCAAAAACCAACGAGGGCAAATAAGAAACGAAAGGACAGGCGCATTTTCTTGTCGTTTCTTCTTTGACCTTGTTTGTCTTGCGCAACTTCGCCATGTATAGAAAGCCGCTACCGCCGCACTGCGCCCTCTAGTTTCAGCTCGTCGAGTAGCTGCGAATACCTCCCGGATGAAGGGCAACTTGCCCGCTTAAAACGCCGACGTGGGGCACTATTACTTGTTCAGGTTTCTTTCACTTCTAAGCCCGCGCACATAACCGGTTGCCAGCGTGCACGGCTTGGGGGGAGGGGTGCGTGCACGCGGTCCTTACTGATGGCGCCACCGTTGTGCTGGCGGGAGGTTTAAACGCGGACGTCAAACGGCCCAATGCGACTTGTCCAGTGTCCTCTCAGTGATCAAGCGGATTGGGTTGGTGTGTTACACGAACAGTGAGATGCCTATGAAGCGGGAGTCAGCTCCTAGCTTGTCCGCGAGACTGAACCTTGGGTCCTTCCAAGTTTCATTCAGCTAATTGGCTAGGAAGTATGCTCAGTCGCTATTTACGAACAAACGTGTTTCCTTTCATGCACTCCGTGAACTGCGTCCAGCTTCGAAGGTAATTTTAAATGCGAATGCATTTATTAGCCGGGGGTTGTCTTGCTCCGTTGGCCGGCGTGCGCCTGCATTCCTCTAGCGCGAGCGCACGTGAGCGCGCGCCTCGTAGTTCTGCCTTCGTCGTCGTCGTCGTCGTAAATGCGAATGCATTTCTTAGTCGGAGGTTGTCGTGCTCCGTCGGCGTGCGCCCGCAGGTGTTATCTCTCCGCGCTCCTCCTCGCCCCTAGCAACCGGAGCAGGTGGTAGCTCGGACGGGAGTAGCGGAGGGCAAGGGCAGAGGACACGCCCGAGGGAACTTGATATCGCACGCCGTTGCCACGTCTCCCGTTCGAGACACGTCTCCGTACAAGGACTTGTACACCCTTGCCTACACCGGAGACGGAGTCTTTGTGGTGACCGTGTACCTCGCGCCCAACCTCGCTCGAGACGCCGTTGCCGTGCAGCTGGACGCGGCTATGGAAAGTGTGCGCGTGCGCTCCAAACCCTCTGACTAGTCTTGGTTGGCGACTTCAACGTTGACGTGCGCAAGAAGAGTGGCGAGTGGCTGGTCGAGTACATGCAGACCAGGCTCTCTATGCATTGTCTCTCTGCCGGCTTCGACACATGCCCCACTACCATTCACGCGAGTTGCATTGATCTGGTCTTTACGCGAAACTGTGACGCGCGTATGCTTCTTAAAGACCATTTGACCGTGCACTTTAGCGATCACAAGGCAGCGATTGTGGCCGTCAGGTACAACGATAACACAAACAGGTGCTGATGAATAAATGATTACGTTCACACTCTCGTCATTAATTACGCCATTACTCGCAACACACTCATCGGTGCACCCAATGCATTCGCATTTCTGCACGATTCCCTTCGGGGAGGTGCGGGGGAATTTTTTCTTCAAAGAGTGGAAAGGGCACTAATTTTATTACAGCCACGACTCGTACGCACCCGCCACGATGGCTCAGTGGCTAAGGCGTTGTGCTGCTGAGAACGGGGACGCGGGTTCGAGTCCCGGCCGCGGCGGCCGCTTTTCTAGTGGATACGAAGAGCCAAACCGCCCGTGTATATACGAGATTTCGGCGCATGTTAAAGATCCCCAGGTGGTCAAAATCAATCCGGAGCCCTCCACTATACGGCGCGCCTCATCGCCTTCATTTTGTCGGCGCGTTGAACCTTACAATCAATCAATCAATCAATCAATCAATCAATCAATCAATGACCCGTACGCAGTAGCATTTGTATTCCCGCGCAGTCGACTGTTTCTTCAAGACGTGGCGTTTTTTATTCGGTTTCAAAAGCCGCGGAAGACGGCCGGTAACGGCCGCATGATCGATAGGACCGTGCAATCGCGCCAGCCGAAGCCCCTAGCCGACATGAAGAACCACCAAACAAGAAGGTTATCTTGCTCCGTGACGCAGCATAAAATGCCTTGTCATGCATGCTCCGGTGGCCGCGCGGCTGCGACTTGATGCGATAACTTTTTCGTTTTGTTTTGCAACTGGCAGAATGTTCTGGAAGACGATACCGATGTGAAAGAGTGGAAGGGTAGGCGGTAGCCGACCAATAGCAGCGCTCTGTAATGCCAGGATAAGCGCGTTTTAGAACAAGGGGTACGCCATCATGCCAGTCTGTTGCGCATCGGGCGCAGAGTAGCTGGTGGGCGCTGCCGGCGGCGATGGACGGGTGAGTTTTTTTCCACGCGGTATACTGTCTATTGGGGAAGTTTGGTTCGCGCTAAGAGGTGTTTTAATGCCATAAGTATTGTCGTTTTCTTTTACTTCAGTTGTTTTTCGTGTGCCTGTGCCATCCCCGCTCCCAACCGGCTCGCTCGGGCAAGCGAATACCCACGAGGGCCTGACGGACTTCCTTCACGGTATGCTGCTTCACAGTCTTCACCGACGACTCTTCCAAGTGGTGAGTTCCGTGGCCGAAGGCCCGGTGCGACGTGCGGCGTGCCCACGAAACCGGCTTTCGTATCATTTTTTCGAGACGCCGAACGTTTGCGTATCTGAATTTTCCTAACCGAGCGCACATTAGCCTCGGAGCCGGACGTTTCCTGGGCTGTCGCGACGCAGGGATTCCGACTGTCGCCACAGCTTTGCGGTGCGCGTTAGGCTGTAGCTTTCGGGACAGCGGCGCAGTGGCGGTGTTGGAGCCCTTCGCCGCTGCCTCTAGCGTCGGACTCAGCTCGGAAGCCCCGTTAGGTTGTGGTGATAGTCGGTCTTCCTTTCCGAACGCCGCGGTAGCCGAGGTATGCACTTTGATAACGCCTTCCGCTCGCACGTCCTCGGTTCGCGCGGCGTTCGGAATACCGTCGCCACCTTCAACGAGCATCACTGAAGCACGGAACGCAGCTCTGCGGTCCGCGGCTCCAAATTGGGGCCGTGGCAAAGGCGAGTGATGGAATTGGTGTCCTTGGTTCCTTTTCAGGTTCGCGTCCGGCACCGCCTCCGCCCTCCCCTTTCCCTGACCCTTGTGTCCTGTCTAATTGCACTTGCTCCTTCACGCAAACATGCACTACTCTTCTGGCCAGGCAGGTACACGTCTCCATCTGTCCTATCTAGCTCGACGACGCGTGTTTTGTACAGAGGTGTTTTCTGGTAATAAAAGTGGTTCTGTCGCTGTTCGTCTGTGTTACTTTGCCTTTCAGCGTCCCTTCCCGTTCCTGCCAGGCGTAATCATGGTCCCCGCATTCGGTAAGCCGTGATTACCTTCAAAATTACAACATTTCTAACGTGCTTTGCCTTTTGTTCCAGACCGCCTCCTGCCTATGCGTACCGGCCACCACCGAGCAGGACGGGGCCGTCATCGAGACGTCCAGAATGCCGTTCGAGTCGAGCTGTACATGGCTGCGCCTCTCTTGAAATCATTACACCCTGTTTGCAGTCGGTGAGGAATGGTGATCTCCCTAAACGTGACTTTTTAACGTGATTTGCCTCTCGGTGCAGACCGCCTCCTATCTATGCGTCCTTGTTACCACCTTGGAGGACGGTGCCGTCATCGAGCCTTCACGGATGCCGTTCGAGTCGAGCTGTCCGTCGCTGCGCCTGTCTTGGAATTAAACCGTGTTCGAAACCGGAGTACTGCCTTTGTCGTTTGTACACAGTCGATGCGGCTCGCTGGCTCTGTCGGCTCGAGCGACATCAAGTACTGTGTCGGTCTCTTGTATCTCGTTTCGAACAGTATTTTAGCAAATCCTTGTTTTCATAATGGCGCTCATTAAAGTTGGGAGAGAAAAAAAAAAGAGCGAACAAGTTCGCACTCATAGTGAGCATAATTCCAAAAATGATTCGCTAAGAGTGCGGTTAGGGACAGCCCTTGACCCCGTGTGAACGTCGCACCGTTCATGAAGCGAAGTTCTTATTCGGGTACTTTGTCCTCTGGCTGGTGTGAAAGTGTTCATTCTAGGCAACATGTCCTCCCAGGATTCGGTCCCGGACGGCGAAAAAGGTAAACGGACTGTTGTGTATAAATTGTACAGGGGAGTTTGGCGTAGCCGCCGGCAAAGTAGCATGCGGACAAAAGTCTGACCGTTCTTGTCGTCACTCGTAGAGTTGAGTGTAATACTCGGCGTACTGTTTAGTTTTCTCAGTGGCTCTAACTGCACCAATTTGTGTCCAGATAACCCATGGTGTGCCATACAAGAGTGTTATCAGATGTAGCTGCTCAAAAATTAGCGATTCAGTATCGACAAGTGTTGTACGTAAATGTGCAGTGAAGGGCTCGATTATGCCTGGTGGCAATGCGAAAAACTGTCGCAAAGCGCCTCAGTGACGCTAAGCCCCAAGCAGATCGTCACAGAGGAGCCTAGCAGCCCTGCTAGAGTGGTGAATTACCTGTGCGAAGGATGTGAGCCTGTGGGGAACCCCGACTGAGTTTTCACCCACAGAGGGACGTTTGCTTCAAACTCGCCGGAAATAAACAGTGCGCGCGTTCCGGTGTTCGTAGTGATGGCGGCGTCAGTGTCTGTTGACGCTGCCAAGAGTCAAAAGACGTTTGGTTATGTCTCCCGCCTACTTGCTTGGCCAGCGGGCTCCTTCATCTCCAAAGCAAGTGTGCCCTGGCAGAGAATATATTTCCTTCGTGGTCAATAAAAATGCATAAAATGATTCACGATTGTTGTCCTCCCTTGCTCCACTCACCAAAGCGTTCAGCACTAATCAGAGGCACCGAAAGCACAGCGGCAAACAAATAATGTTCACATACGGCCATATTTTCGCTTCAAACCAGAGGAGTCCTATTCGACGATAAAAATACATGTACTGAATTAATTAAAGAAACAGTAATGCGATAACAGACCAAGTAAAAGAAATGAAAGAGAAAGGAACAAAAGTGAAAAAAATTGCTGAATAGGTACTGAATCAGGCTTAGGGGTTATGCGCGGGGCTCAATCTCTGACAAGACGACGAAATCTGCCGGCCACTGTATACCACCATCTAACCTCCACACGTCATTGGCGCAGAGAAACGCCCTCTCACGGACAGACTCCGCCATTAAATGGCTTTAATAATGTTCCCTAATGCGTGTAGAACTAAACACATGAGTAATTTGCCGGGTCAAGCTGAGGCTGAAAGCTTCAGAACTAGCGCTACTAGCCACGGCTGTACTAATGGGGACGAAATACGTACGTCTCAACTCAGCCCGCATGCAGTCTTTGCCTCAACGGGCGCTTTCTAACCATTCCGACGGCGCCGAAAAGGGCAAGGAAGGCGCCAAGAGGCACGATTTGCGTCGCTGTTATCAGGAAAATCTTTTGCTGATAAGGGGGGTATTTTCAAGCATTCTTTAGCAAAACTTTTCACTCGAAGGTGTAATCATGGTGTAACATTAGGCTGCGCGAAAAGGTGTAAACTTTGACTCCCTTGAGGGTGTACGTGCTGACTCTCTTTTGCAGGGCTATACCTACACCCTTTGAGGGAAAAGTTTCGCTAAAGAACGCTTGAAAAGACCCCCCTTATCAGCAAAAGATTTTCTTGATAACGGCGACGCAAATCGTGCCTCTTAGCGCCTTTCTTGCGCCTTTTGGTGCCTTCAGAATGGTTAGACAACGCCCGTTCAGGCCAAAGATTTTCGGGACGCTCAAAATATACGCCCCTTCACATCACAAGCCTGCGAAGCTGTAATTACCCACGCATTACCGAGTTTCGCGTAATTAATTAACGGAGACAGTAATTCAGAAATCCGCGGACCTTTCAGCAGACTTGCCGTGTTTGACCATAGTGCACAATACTTCGGCTCGAAGGGTGGGAACTTTCATGTTATCGGGCAAATCTTTTGCTGATAAAGGGGGTCTTTTCAAGCGTTCTTTAGTTAAACTTTTCACTGGAACTGTGGAAGTATAAGCCCCGCAGAAGGGTGTCAGTCCTTGCACCCGAGAGAGAGAGAGAGAGAGAGAAATATGTTTATTTGAGAGGTTGGCCTAGGAAAGTCAGAATTTGCTCCCTTGCGTGCAGCGTAATGTTAGACCTTTTGAGGGAAACGTTCACATCACGTGTGTAAGTTTTCTCTTCGACGTGAGTTTTCATGTGGTCTTTTTTATTCGTATTCAGAGATCTTAGTGAGTGAGGGTTTGTTCTAAAACGTAGTTTCCCATTCAAATTCCCTTTTATATTCATATTTTTAACTTTTTCTTTTCAATTCTGTACATGCACGCCACTGTGCTCAAGCTGGCGTAGCCAGCGAGCTCAGGAGCCTTGATAGAGGCAGCAAATATTTAGACAACTCTTTTATTTTCGCAATTGAAGCAAGGAGTATGAGCGACATGGCGAGATGCTACGACGTCATGTTTTGGCGGCGTGAAGGATTGCAAGCTTGTACAGAACACGGGCAGGCTTGGACGCGCTTCGGGTTTGGAACTTCAAAGAGGTGTCCTGACTAGTCGAACAAGGCCAGCGCGCTGAAGCTAAGTGAATGCAACATCTGAAAAAAAGAGAACAACAAGCAGAAAAAGCCAAAGTTACACATATGCAGCAGTCAGGAACGGAAGCAGCTGCGGGCTGGCGACCCGGTTTATTACAGCTCCATAGTAGGGAAGGGAGCAGGCCGATAAGCATCCTTAGGCACCACAGATTACATGAAATTAGTTTTATACTTTCAGTCATGCTACTACGAGGTCGCGGCTTCGATTCCCGGCCGCGGCGGCCGCTTTTCTGATGGAGCGAAAAGCAAAAACACCCGTGTGTACGAGATTTCGGCGCACGTTAGGCGCACGTTAAAAAAAACGGCAGCATCTCAACTCCGTGCATAATGGCGAGGGTGCGGAGTACGGGGACCGTGACATCCAAGTTGTACCCCGAGTGAAATCCGATTTGCGCCCCGACCGTCATTCGATTTTAGTCACTTTGCCTCCGCTTGCCGCGGTTTCGTATTCGGGGAAGCTCGTTGTCTTCGTAGACGTTAGCAGCAGCGTGACGCGTCTTACGTTCGTTTCCGTCCATGGCGGGAAGAGGGTATGGGATTTTCAGAAACCGCTTACATACGCGGTGCACCGCAGCGCCATCTCGTGTTTCCGCGTAGCGCCATTTAGCGTAGTTCGATGCAGTCACTGTGTATTACAACTTGATCATAACCTGACTACACCGGCGCTTTTGCGCGTTTTCTCGTTGCTAGATTATGTTTGTGCCTGTTTTCGAGTGTTTTGGAGTGCTCTTGTACCCCTTTTAGATAGTTTCCGCACAGATTGACGCGGACGGACATTGGGAGGCCCTAAGGTACTCCGCACCCTTACAGGCGAGGGAGTAAGCCGTTTGGCTCTCGCGTACTAACTCACGGTCGTAGCCCAATGGGTAAGACGACTGACACTACCTCTGCTTGGTCTACCAAACACAGGCTCGAATCCTGCCGGTGCCTGCGTGATTTTTTGCGATTTTAAATGTTATGCGCGCACGGACGCGGATGTACATTGTGAGGTCCTAAGGTGCTCCGCACCTAAAAAACACGCCTCGTCGCCTGCGTTGCGTCGGCGCGTTAAGCGATACAATCAATCAAGCTTTACAGCGCAGGGTATACAGAGCAACACTTCGCCTTCCGGCCAACCCCTCTACAATACGCTTACTCTCAACTGGCACCGTTAACACGATCCCCCAGCCCCTCGAAGACCACCGCCTTAGCCAACTTGCTTGTCTATCCACAACCCCCTATAACGTTCGTTCCTCCTGCATTAACTGAACCTCACTGCTCCACTTTAACAAGGCCACTGAATTCTCATATGGATGACTTTTGAAATATGGCTTTCTCTCATGCTACCTTTTGCGGGCCTTACGAAAGAATTTCTTATGTCGTTCGGTGAGCTGGCTTTCCGAAAACGGGGTTGGTGAGCCTCACTACATTGGAACTGGAGCGCACCAAAGGAGCATCGTACCTATGCGCCTCCTGGACAACGTCGAGAAGGCAGAGAGGGGGCCAGCTGGCAGGCGCCTCTGCAGCATCCCAGGAGGCTGTTGATGCGGCGACCAAGCGTCCAGCCTCGAGTGCAGGGCCTTCGCATATCGCAGTCCAAGTCTGACGCCCACGATGGAGAGCCTGTGTGTGCATGGTAAATACAGAGAGGTGTTTTACGTAAGCTTTGCCATTGCCGCAACAGTGCCGCAAATGGCTATGAACCAGCCCATCTGGTCCACATCGCGTGCATCTCACAGGGAGTGAACCAGCTGCTGGCAAGGGCAGGGGGTACTCACACCAATGAGCCCTCTCCATTACCAGGCATGTAAGGGCCGAGCATGTACCTTCTGGGCCGAGCAGTGAAAAGCCCTCGCCTAGCGTCCGCACACGGGGCTCCCCAGGCGCAGAACCTTTGCCCGAAACCGGCAGCAGGCACGCCCAGCTCCAAGCCCTCCAGGCGGCCCTGCGACATGTACATATAGAGCGACTTCAGGTGAACCACGGTGTACCCGATTGTGACCAGCCCACGTCCCCGGGACCATCACCATACCTCGACTCCGAAGGTAACCCAAGAGAAAATGTAACTGGTCCCAGGTGGCGTATGGTTAAATTCCCATTTGGGCCCAGCTGGTCCTTGCTGGTCCCAACTGGTACCAGCTAGTTCCAGCTGGGAATTTAACCATAAAACAGTGGTACCAACTACTATTTTCTATTGGGAAGGTCACAGTTCTGCAGCAAGAATGAGATTTTTTCATTTAGTTGTTCTTGTCCCAAATGCAAAAGAAAATTTTTGGCATATAAGCATTCTACGCCCGTACAGCAGCTTCCAGTGTAAGGCCAATGGAGCTCATTCTGTGCAGTCTGCATCGAATTTATGCACTTATGTTATAACATAATTTACGTTACTTTAGCCCCTCGTTTTCTTTTTAAGATAAGACCTGCACTACAAATATATGTGTAGCGCAGGTGCTTTGTTAAAAAAAAACGACAGGCTATGAATCATGCATACAAGAAGCGTTATATCGCTAGCAATAATTTCAGCAAATACCAACCCTAAACACACAGATATAAGCACAAGAACAGCGCTGTTAATGGCGAAAATTACATGAACATGGCAGGATTACCCCTCACGCAAAGCGGAATAATTGAGCCATCGGTATTTGTCAAGCCATGCCAGTTGTGATTTCCGTTTCTGTTTTGAGTCTCTAACGCAGCCCATCTCGTAGCTTCTATCAGAGCTCTGAGCGAACATGAGAAGCTGGTCGACATTTCAGTACAGCCCAAATGTCGAGTCTGCTGTACTGAGCTCCCTCTTGGGGTTCTGAAATAGTTGCATTATTCTCTGTCAAGTATTCAATGCTTCGTGCATGAATGCCCTATAGCCTACCTGAAGGCTCGTACTATACAGTAACTTTTCTGGGGCGGCCATCCCTTTAAGTGTAAGAACCACTCCTGGATAAGGCATAGCAAGCCACTGCTAAGTTCATTATTCAATGCCATATCAAACATTAAATTTAGCAAGAAAAAATAATAACACAAAGACGGTGGTGTGTGACGATGCTCTTGCGGTTAGGCATGTCCTGTGCAAGTCGAGCAAAATCTTGCCACATTTGGAATTCTGTCGTAACATCTGTCGTGGAATCTGTCGTAAGGGCACTTTTCATTCACGGGGCACAGTGTAGATGGCAAGGTAAATATAACTGGTAGCGAAGCTTCCATAGAAGCCCATACGTTCAGAAAATGGCGGCTCTTAAGCTGCTCATGGGGCTTAGCGCCATCTGTGTGAGGAGGGAACACTTCCGGCGGAACAAAAAATAAACAGGATGTGACGCAAGATCCGGTCAGAAAGTGACGTCATTTTGGTGGCATTAGCGGGAAAATTTGACTTCAAAATAGCCTTAGCAGGACTCTGATCGCTGAGGGCTCATGTCATTGCCATCTGACGCAAGTTGGCGAGCACTTGGCGTGTGTGCTTCAAGTCAACGCCAGCTTATACCCCTGTCAAACGTGCCTATTTAAGTGCACTTCCGCCGAGTGCACTCGGGCTTCCCAAGTGACACTTAGGCTGCGCGCTGCTAAACGACGAAATAAAGTGCCCTTGGCCGTGATGTCAGTGACGATAGCCGGCGTAAATATTACGCAAAATTACTTGAAATCCCCCCTCTTTATCACGTGAGGAATATTGTAAACAATTCGTTGTGTTTGAATTGTTTAAAATCGCAATCGGCGCATCGCACAAGACCACAAAAACAGAGTCGGGACGGCGACTGAACACCGGCGCTTTTATCTTCACTGTTATTCACTGCGCAGTGAATGACAGCTGCATTATTGTTCGGGGGAAATTATCTGAAAGCGTTGAATACAACGGAAATAGGCTGAAACACGAACACAATCACAGGGCCACAAGAAACCACCTACGAGAACGCCGCAGAGAACGGCTGCCATGGAGCAAAACACCCACCAGGCGGCGCTGGCACGTTGTTGAGAGAGAGGTTATTTTCTTATTTTTCGTCGCTGCTTCAATTTTTGTAAAGGTAAATAAGCAATATATCTATAATTAACTTTTAACGTTACTTATTATCATCTAAACGCTCGCGGTTTTACGTTAATTTTTCCGATTTTCGGACTTCTGTTCACGAGATTACTCACTCGGCGAGCTGGCCCCGGTAAAGTGTGTTTGGGGACCACACTCAGCTTAAAGTGCGTTCTTTGTAAAGTGTCATTCGCGTTTGCCGTTTAGCTGCTCCCGAATGACATTTTATCCAAGTGCACTCCGTGTAAGTGCACTTAAATAGGCACGTTTGACAGGGGTATAATACTCGTGACTAGAGAAACGCACTTTAGCATACTGTCGTATTATTCGCCTTGGTGTTTATAAAAGCATCTTGCATCTTCTCTGATCCTTTATTCTGTAATCATGCCTTCCACTGCTGTATAAAAGCAATCAGTTGTTTATTTTGATTGCAGCGGGTGGCAAACGTACACCCCCCCCCCCCCCCCCCCCCCCCCGCCCCCCCCCCATGACCGGAATTTTTTTTCTGCCTTGGGATACAGAGCCCAAAATGACACTTGACCACTCTCCCCGGCCTTCCTTTTATAAAAAAAACGTGCTCACTCCTTACCCCGATACCAATTTCTACCAACGCCACTGCTAAGTTTAATTGCGTCGCACATACGCAGGTAGGCGTGCGTGCCTTAAGTATAGATCAAGGTTATATAATGCTTGCTCAGTTTGTGTACTTCTGTTCTAAGAGAAGAAAAAACGCAAAAACATGCTATAATCAAGACATTTGAATTTTATTCCAGGATGAACATAAAACAAATTTACCACACTGCACAAAATGAGCGCGTATACAATAAGTACAAAATGTTCGTGGGCACTATATGCATTATGATTTTCCTTACGCGCCGAAAAATTGACTTTACCCGTAACACATACCATTATGAGCAATGAAAGCGTCAACAGCAGAACTACTTCAAAACAAGAGAAAAGAACTAGGCACTGCATCTTGACGTAGAAAACCGAGCCGCAGGAATGCCGATTCACGAAAGTGCAGCGAGCACACTGCAGCTGTCCCGGCGTCTTATCAAGTAGACTAGGGTTTCTACAGAAGTTCACTCAGCATTCACGCCTGCAATTTCCTGGTTGCATTATTAGGCAAGTGTCGCAACAGATAAGTAAAAAGAGGAAAAATGGATCAATGCAAACGAAAGCGACGGCGGTATGTAAAAGCACATAGCAGGAAAGATCTGGCAGCAGCATAGCACGGAGCAGCACAACACAGTACTGCGATGGAAATAATGCTTGCGCATACAAGTGCGGAAAGCAACGAGCATTAAAGGGGTTGTAATGCAATAGAGAAGACACTGAGATAGACAATTAAAGCGACTCGTTTAAAATCGAGTGGTACTACGCCGAGAAGTCCTAGAATAATTGACACAACTTGCTCTGAGCCAGCCTGAGGTGAAATCAAGAGATAACTGTGACATAACAAAGCTTTACACCCATTTTTTTCGAAGCACCACCACGTCCCCTTACACAACCCCCGTGCACATATTAACAGTACAATAGTTTCGCGTTACCTGTGGAAATGAGAGGAAAATGGTGCAGTAAAACGCCAGGTGGACGGGAGTTGCTGTTGCAACTTGTACAGCACATCGTTTCTGTAGGTACCGACGAAAGCGCTCCGCTCCAACCGTTGGCAGCATCGTCCCGTAGTTCATCGTGCCTGCCGGGCACAGTACTACACGTGTTCACCGACGATACAACGCACCTCGCAACTCCACGCACAGCAAAAATTAATTGCACACCAAATTAACAAGGAAAAACGAATGCAAATGCGCACCACCAAAACACGCGAGGGGCGTTTCCTAGCAGACGAACTTTAGGAGCGCCTTTCCGATCACTACAAGGACTGCATCACAAAGCAATGACATGTGCCATTCTTCAGAGGGCGCTACAAAAAGGTTTTTGAGAATGAACGCCAGTTTCATAAATTATTTATACACTGTGCCTAAATAAATGTGATTCAGAAATAAATATAGTTCGTAAAATATGATTGTTGTTTTATTGTTGAACAAAACTTGGTTTTTTGTTACTAGTGTTTGTTCCCTCCTCACCTAGTCGCGCTTCAATCGCCACTCCCATAAGCCCCCATGCTGATGTCGCTGGCAATAGGTTCTGAACCGCTTTTTGCCCGAACCTTCGCTACCATTTATATTTACCTTGTAGATGGTGCGATAGGGCACTATACCCAGCGTTCCCCGTGCTCACCCCGGCGGGCGCGTTGGCGGGACCCTTCCGTCGGCTTTGTCGTCTGCTTTAGCAACAGTGTTGGGCCTGTTTAGGCGCAGCTTTGCATCCATTGCGCGCTTACTTCGCACGGCTTGATTAGCTTGTTTGACCGCACCTCCTGGGTAACCCAGACCCGACGGAATTAAGTGGTCCTACTGCAAAGATACGTTAAGGATTGGTTTGCAGGGCGGGAAAACAAAATGTAGAATCCACTTACAGACATCTGGCGGCTAGAGATACGCCACCTTTTGCGCACTGCTTGTCACGAATGGGACTGTGTTTTTTAAACTGCTGAATATCAGTTCGGTCGTGTTTTAACAGGTATTACAAAAGATGACTGCAGCAACTGGTTCTGATAAATAGCGACTGTAAAAGTTCCGTCAGCTTTCTCGCAATTCTCAAACCTACGAAAGTATTTAGTTTAAATCTGTATAAATGGGAATCACTAAGCTCCCATGCCGGATTGTTTCAGTGTCTGCGCTTGTGTGGCGCGGTGGTGTAGCCCCAAGCTAGCACATTAGGATGGCTCCTCTCCGTTTTCTTTCTTCCGATGCACGGCCGTGGCCGATGCTGCTGTGTTCGGGACGGCGCCCCCGCGAATCCCAGGTAACCGCTGTGAGAATCCCTGGTTTCACTTTCTGTAGAGCCACGTGTGTGAATTCAAGTGATGTCGTTTGTGGAACCGTTGTGGGGGTCGTTCACAGCTTTGCCTTCCAACCACCTTCACAGCGTGGATTGGAGCCAATTTTTTTTAATAAGCATTATGCCCCAATTCACCCACGTTAACTTCCTTTTGAAGTTTGAAACTAGCAACCCGAGTTTCTGATATTTCGATTTGAACAATGCATGCCAAGGGTGCAGCAATGCGCTGGAGGCTACTGTAAGGAGCCTACACAGTGACAGATTCATAGCTAAGTCAATCCTGCGTATGATTTTATTCACATCAGCCAATCCATACAAGCCTACGGGTGGCATTGCTTAAGATTTTATTCAAAAAGTGCACGAAATGCATGTAGGCACCACATCCCTATCTACATTTTCTGCTAGTTAAGGTCAGTTGATGTTTGTTATTCCACTATGGGACTCTCCGAGTGATGCTAAGTGGTATGCTGTCTTTATGGTTACACTAAAAAAGCTAATTTGTTATGTATAGTGGTACAAACAGCGTGCTTTCACAGTACCCCAGTGTTTTATGCAATGCACTCCACTGACCTGGCTTTGTGCTACTGTGCAAAAAACCTATTATGATTTGCAGCCGAAACATTTGCTATGATCTGGCACTACTTGCATGCGAGGAATTTATGGGAATGCCACAAAGGACTATTTCGTGCTTGTTTAGGCACGCAACTTTCATGTGCAAACATGCACTGCACAACATTAAGGAACAGGAATGAGCGCTGCATCCTTTTGGCAATGCACAACTTTACATGACCACCTTTTTGACGATCCGTTCCCCCATCAGTCAGTGTTTGTACACACATATCTAGTACCCCTGCTACATTGCCGTCCGAATGTCATTCGACTCAAATGAGGGGCTTCGAAAGCCATTCAGAATCCGCCGTGCTCCACTACAGTTTCAATGGCATTTGAAAGCTCTATCAATCGCTCACCGTGCTGCATGGTGCTGCTGCTCTCGAGTTCTGTTTTGACACGATAATTGAACAATCAAATTTAGCACCAGTCTTTGGCAGTAAAATGGTAACAAATTAGAAATAACACAGGATTTGACTGTTTTTCTTAATTCTAAATGGCAATCAAGTTTTTTTTTTAATATTTTGGGATGAATTTTTCCTGCTTTTTGGCCACACTGGTTTGTCGCTTGCTCGCACTGGTGATGAGAGTATAAAATTATTACATCTTGATAGCATGATTTAAGGGAATGGGAAGGAAACAAAATCCCAAAGTGAAGATTATTTTGTTTCTTCTAAGTAGGCCAGTAATATATTCGTTAATGCTGCCTTGGAACGCTGTGCGCGAGAGTGCAAGAAACGGCATTCGAAAATCGAGGGGCCCAAATGCCTCTTGGGGTGCTAATTTCCCTGCATTTGAGCTGAATGCCATTTCAAAACCCAGAGCAGCAGCACAACTTCGCACTTGAGTCAAACGACATTCGGTTCGATGACGTTCGGACGCCAGTGTAGGAGGCGTATAGGTTACTTTGTCGTCCGAGTTACGTGCTTTATAGGATTTCTCTTTTCGGCAATGGTTTGTTTTCTGAACATGCCGATTGTAAACAACCATAGAAGTCACGGCTGGAAGCCACACCGTAATGGCAGCACAATTATTAACATGAAACGTGAAAACAGTGAAGCATGTCGAATCCTTCACTGTAAAATTGCCGAAAGTGCAACATCGAGTGGATGTAAATTTTTTATTTCCTACGATGTATCACTAGTTGTTAATCAATCAGCGTGAAGTTCCCTCGAGCAGGCACCGGTTATGTCAAATGGTGGATTGCGTCAAGGCAATTAGGTGCCAATAATCGATGTGTGAAAATACTGCACGGTAGCAAGTCAAGCGGTCTTCGTCTATCCATCTCGGGTAGCCGGCAGTACTTTTTTTCCTGTGAAGTTACACGTAAAACGGAGATCCCACTACTGGTACTACATCGCTTGATTATGAAGTCACATGAAATAACTAACGTGTAGTGACACACAACAAATGTAAGGTTTAATGGTGCAAGACAGGGTAACGGTACAGTGACACAAACCATGCTCGCGGCGGGCGCCATCTTCGCCAGCTACCTTTGGACCGGCGCCCGCTCTCAAACACAGCATAAAGAATTCGTACCAAATACGGCCAACCACAGAAACACACTTCATTATAACGTCGCATGAAATTAAGTAGTTACCTTGCACGACGATGTTGCAGCAGCTGGGCAAGGCACTTCCAATCGCAGAACCAGCGTGCACACCGCACAACATACACACACGGTTGGCGAAAAATAAATAAAAATAAGCAAAGCTGATAAAGCGGTAGAGAACAGTTTCGTAGCAAAATACATCGACAACGCTAACACGCGTTTTGAATATAAATAACGTTAAAAATGTCAAAAAAATATTTTACAACTATTAAAATTTTTAATTGCTTTTATGTTACAGCACAGTATTTTTGACGTTCATACGAAACTAATAAAAGGGCGCGTTGACGTATGTGGCCAAAACCGGCGCCAAAATCAACGTTTGCTCTTGGCTGGCTGTGTCCCTGGCCGAAACGACCAAACTAATCCCTTCGTGCCCGACATATGTTATTGTGAAGAGAAAACTGTAAACGTAAGTGTGTGGAGAGGAGAGATGAAACTAATTGCCTGCTCTAAAGCACCTCTCGTAATCAGGGCCCGGGAGACCGTTTTATCAATAATAGATTCGGTTTCATCATCACTTACTTTACATGAAAATCTGTGGATAAAATAAAGCGTTAAGCACCGTAGATTCACTTTGCACTTCCGCCAAATAAAATGAAGGCATGCATAAGGCGTGCAAATCCCGATCACAGCCCGTCTAGGACGCCTTTTGGATCATCCCGCTTGGGACTACCACGGGACGTTCTATAGTACGCATGATTTTGGATATGGGACGTATGGGCTTTTTTGGGATGTCCCTAGGACGTTGGGTGTTGTCTGGGCTAGAAGAGCGGCATATTCAGGATTTTTATTCTTCGAGGTCGACCACTGAAAGGTACGAGTACGAGCGATCATACGCCAGCGTGGAGTCCTACGTTACGCCATCGTCAGTGTTGACAAACAGCAGCAAGCAAAGGTAGGATTTGTTGCTAATAAAGAATAGCCTTAGCGCTGCCTCCTTGTTTGGTTGTCGAGTTTTAATTGTGTTTAATCGATGCGCCCTTGCCTCGTGGTAGCGGCGGCTGGCCGCTATGAACGGGCCATGAAGGGTCCGTCTCTGCTGAGCGCTCACTTTTCGTATGTTCAAAATATGAAACTGATTTTGATGTCTCTGCTAAAGGTCATGTTTGCGATTCACCGCCACTGTACTTGCGGCGCTTAATTTTTCCGTCGGTGAATGCGGTGCTAATGCGGGAGCGATAGGTCGCACGCGTGCGTCAGCAGCGAGCAGAGGCAGTCGACCCTGAGAGGAACTCAGAGGAAGGAACAAACACAGAAGAAATAGGAGAAAAGAAGGGCACGTCTCGACTCGCCCCAGACGAGCCGTTGTGCAGCGGGGTAGATAAGCGGAAGCGATTTGACCAGCGTTAATCTTTGACCAGCTGAATAAAACTTGGAAAGACTCAAGTTTTGTTTAGCGGACAAACATGCATGAACTGTGCGTTCCCCTCCCGTATAATAACAGCAGACGGAAATTCCACAATATTTATAACTGCAAGGTGAACTATTTGTTTAAAGTAAACAAGACACGGCGTAATGATACAGTCGTCTTAGCAGACACTTGTATAATTTGTTCCGGGATAGTTTCACAAAACAAGAGTTGTTGACGTTTTCCGCAACCATACTCCCTCCGTAGAAGGCCACTTGACAGCAGACGTAACTCAACTTCCCTGTGAATTATATCTTATCATGACAAATGAATGACACCCGGAGTAGCGATTACAGCGTCCTAACAGACAATTTCAATATAATTTCGGAAAATTATATTGAATATAATCGTTCCCTAAAGAGATCATAGTTGGAGTTGGTGAGGTTCTTCAAAAAAGTAGAAAAATGAGGTTTAATTTTAGAAACGTGCAGGTGAAACTTGCAAATTAAAAGTCAGGGTGTTGATGTACAAAATGTTTTTAATTGAAAAGCAAAGTATTGTTTTCATTTTTGATTTTACAATAAATTTAAGCCATTATTCGATGCTTCTGTACGTCCACTGGCGGATGTCATTCGGACTTGTACATCCGTTTCTGGATATCCACTGTACGTCCGAAAATGTACATCCAAACATGGATGTACAGTGGACGTACAGTGGACGTCCAAACTGGACATTGGATGTTCCGCTGTATTTAGGACGTCCCACGGACGTCCGTGGTTGCTTGGGTACGCGTCCCCCGTGAAAATGGGAACAGCATTTCTAGCAAGAAATCATAATTTCCAGCTTCATATTGCTGACTTGATATACAGATTCTAGCTGGAATCGACCGCTTCTAACTAGAAAAATTCTTTTGTCTAGCCAGCGACGATTATTTCCGGCTTGCAGAGTCTCGTAGTATCCGGAAAAAAGTCCCAATCCAGCTAGAAACGAGCTAGAAACTGAATTTCTAACTATAAATTCTGCCAATTAATTTCTAGCTAGAAATATTTCTAGAAATTTCTCGTAGGAAAGTAAAAAGCATGGGCGGAAGAAAGGCCCAAAGGATTGTGACATTTCGGAGGTGTTTTGACGCTGAACCCCCACTCCCGGCTACGCCTCTGATGGAGCGTACGTGTTTTCAACAGCAAGAGGTTCTGCGAATTGAGATCAATGTTTGTATGTTTAGCGGTACGTGAAGGCGATATTGGAAAGAGAGACCTATGATGACAGTAAAGGGTAAGGATCGATATGGCGGAAACGTGGGTCCGCAGGCGCCGGGCAGGCATACTCAAAACGGCTGCATTCGATCGAGTGTCTGTGTGAATGCCACAAAAACAAGATGATGGTTGGGCACGTAAGGGGGAGGTGAGGGGCACGTTGTGTGACGGCAGATGCTAAATGGAGGATTAAGATAACTGAAAAAAGGTGGTGGGCCACACCCTCATGCTTGAGGTGGGGATATCCTCATACGACAATTGTCCGCCGAGACGAATCATTATGCCGTGTTTTGTTTACTTTTCAGAATTAGTTCACCCTGCAGTTGTAAATATTGTGGAATTCCCGTCTGCTGTCATCATACGGGAGGGAACGCAGAGCCAACGCATGTCAGTCCGCTAAATTAAACTCGAGTCCTTCCTACGATGAAAGGTAGACCTCGACGACGAGCTTAACGAAACAACCGCAACGAAAATACAAAAAAGCAATCGCCTTTGGAATGGAGGTGCCGGGGTTCGAACCCGGGGCCTTTCACATGCGAAGCGAACGCTCTACCACTGAGCTACACCCCCGGGCTGAAACCTGGTGCCCTGTGAAGTAGTTTTGAAGATTAAATTTTTGGCGCGATTCCTGCTGCTTCGGATTTAGGCGACACATCGAGCGCTTTGAACGAGCCTGCAGCTGCAACACGCTCGTTTTGTCGCAGTACGACCACCGGCAGACCCTCAACGCGCCTTGCGGCAGACGTTCATTTTTTCTTCGACAGACGGCACCACATTAGCGTTTGCAGTGTTGCTAGACGAGGCGTCATTGGCGGCGTGCGTCATTTCGTCTGCGAGCGTCGTTGTCTGCGATTAAATCACGTTGCTTCAAACTGGTCGAAACGATGTTCATAAGTTTGCCTTGAGGGATGTTGGCGCTACTGGAATTAACTGAAAGCAGAGATGACGTTGAATGGAAAATTTGCTGGCGCAAGCGGTCCGTACGCCTCAGTTGGAGTCAAGCGCTTGTGAGCGTTGCGTTGCTCGCGAGAGCTCGACTCCGACAAAGAACGTTTTAACTAGCGTCGACGCCTGTTTAAACATGCCTTGGGCGGCAGTTGAGAGCACCAGTCTGCAAGGTAAAGATAGTGGACTTACCAGCTCTAAACGAGTATTTATGAAGAGCATATATTTCGTGTCTCGATTGTCTGCATTTCCCAGTCAAACTGCGCGTGTAGCCAGTCATCCGTGTGTTGCGTCTTTTCATGTTTAAATGCTTTGGTGACGTTATGAGAGGAAAGACGATTATAATGCAGAAAGGATATGAAGAGATGAAGCGAGAAAATACATTACGGCACTCTCAGACGCATCGATCGCTCGCCTAGCTGCTTACCTTTTATGCCGCTTTTTTTTTGTCGATTGATTGATTGTAGGGTTCAACGCGCCGACGCAACGCGGGCGATGAGGCGCGCCGTAGTGGAGGGCTCCGGATTAATTTTGACCACCTGGGGATCTTTAACGTGCGCCGAAATCTCGTACACACGGGCGTTTTCGCTTTTCGCCTCCATCAGAAAAGCGGCCGGGAATCGAACCCGCGACCTCGTGCTCAGCAGCGCAACGCCGTAGCCACTGAGCCACCGCGGCGGGTTTTTTTTTTTTTTTTGTCGAAATCTAAAAACGTTGGTAGAAGCTAACTATCTGTGCCAACAGCCTCTGTGCTGGTGAAGCAGGCAATCGTCATGTACATGTCCGCCTCAAAGCCCACAACATTTGTCTACCGGAAAAGAGCGAATTGGCACCGGAGTCTAATCAAAGTACAGCTGAATGATTTAGCCCTCCCCTTGTGGATACGAGCTTAACGGCTAAAGCCTGCCCACGAGAAAATGGTGGCTGGTCACAGCTGGTTTATGGTTGAATTTCTAGCTGGAAGTAGCTGGCCCTCGCTGGAACCAGCTGGTCCCAACTGGGAACTTAACCATAAACCAGCTGGGACCAGCTACCATTTTCTCGTGGGTTCCAAGTTAAGTGGATCTAGTATCCAACGCATGCCAGACAGCCCTGTCCCACTCTGTCACCAGTTTTATTCCCCCTACCTAGGACAACATTCGGTTGGTGTGCCTTTACAACCATACCCTACCACACAATTACACCGGAGTGTGGCCGTTGCGGCGAGTCTCCAAGAGCAACGGGAACTGGCGGCCCACATCGTCAGGGCCCTCAGCGGCTGCCTGGACCGAGGCGGCCGATTCGTCCTTACCATCTCATGAACAATAAAGTTTATATCTATCTATCTATCTATCTAGCATGTGATAAGAAGGGTAGGTTGCAGCTTTACTTGAAGGCACTCTACCTTAGATTACCTTTTAACCAGATGCAGGTTCCTTCCAGGTGTTTTCCGTCCTCTGAAAGTGCATCACAGGTGTCCGTTTGAGCCATTTCGGCAAGAAAAAAAAAAAGACATTGCAGCAAAATTCTTCTTACAGCACATAATCTGCCATGCTAAGCTAAGCTAGGCATGGACACATATTACTTTTTTTTTTGTCACTAAACGCTAAATTCACCACCAGTTTCGCATTGGCAGTTATCATGGTGCACCCCAAGAGGGATAAAAAGGTCACCTTACATCCCAATTTCAAAATGCTACTAAATTCACTCTACCCCAAACAGTGCTTTCTCAACTGGAATGCCCATTGTTGCAATAATGCATGGGATGGGAAAGGGAAACAAGAAATTAAATAGAAGAGGGAGACAATCAAGATATAAAAAATGGAGGGAACAACAGCACAAAAATAAGTTAAGACAAGTGCGACATACATACAGCCCAAGCTGCAAGCTTGCAACTACCTTTCACATAGTTGTACACATTGGTATTCACTGAGCTGAGAAGTGCCTTACTAAACAATTAACAATTACAGAGATTAAACTGATCAACCTCAAAAAATTATTGCTGTTCACAAACACGCGGTTTTGTTTCGATGTCAAGTAAGAAAAAAAGTTGTAGCTACCTTCCACACAAAGCGTGTCCTGCATTAGCGTGATCTTATACACCACCTAACTACACAACAAATACCAATGCCATACTGCGGCATAACACAGTGAACTTATGCCACTTAAAGCATCCTCAATCCCCGCAAGGCACCCGAGCTGCTCAAAACACATTGCAGGCCGAGAAAATAAATACATTTATTCTGTGGACAGCACACAGTGACACTGTACAGGTGTTAACTCGGGGACAAGGAAGGGGTCGATGTGGAGCGCCCGCCCGCCGTCGCGCCTCACAGCCGAAGAAGGCGCGAGACGGGAGACGCTGACTTGTTCTACTGCATTAGCTGTTCGTTGGAACGCCCGAGGGGGCGAGTTCTTGTGGGACGTCCGCAAGGGGGCCACCAGGCGATAATTGTAAGCCTATGGAGCAGACTAGCGTCATCATCTGGGGCTGCTTCGCGAACTGTCCCTGGAATGTCCCTGGGCACCGCCCGTGCTCTTCATGCATTTCAAATGCACCACGGATCCGTCGGGGCACCAGGCAAATGACGGTTCCTGGAAGGGCCTCTGGCACACGTTGCATGTCCTGGAAGCGGGGAGACACAAAAATTAAAGCCATTATACTCAACGTGAAAGCTGTCGGAAGTGCAGAGCAGTGAGTTGCCATAATGGGCTGTACCGCCGTTATCCGCTCACTGCTGCAACCCAGTGCAATTCAAATTTCCCACCTTCGCAGTGCTCGCGTGCCCCCTGCCTGAAACTGCGCCAGCAGGAGTTCTGTTCTTTTTGTGCTTGCTTTTCCTCCCGGACGTGCTGGCATTGCACTGCCACTTTTTTCGCTTACTATCGTAACAACCAACCCAACGAGCGTTCCTAACTAAATGAACACTGCCGGTTAATTCCATATATTTTGCCTCAAATGTACCTGCAGTTTTTTTTGCGCTAAACAACCGGGAGATAGATGTAAGACAAGCACCAGCGGTTCACGAGTTTCGAACAGTGATGACTAGTGTTTAAGCCGCTTGGTTTTCAAAGGTAGTCGTTTGCCATCGACCGTTACAGCGAGCTACAATGACAACGTGAGCCCCTAAAGTGCTCTGCGCTTAAAAGGAAACACATTTTTTCCCGCCACCGTGGCACTGCAGTAGCGCGAAAAAACCATGAGCCCTTCCACCCTGAGAAGGTAGATGACCAGCAAAGCTTTTGTAGCACATAACAAGGTTGCACAGAATTTGGGTGAAAAGTACAAGCAAATCTTATTCCTCTTGAGAATGGACAGCGGTCATCCATAAGAACGACACATACGGACACACACACAATTTTACTTTCACTCAACTGATTTTGAATATGGTGAGTATTGATAACTTATCTAGTCAAAATGCAAACCCAAGTGACGAGACATATAAGCTTGTGGTCTAAGTCATGTTTTGATCTTGCAAATTGCCCCTATTACTAAATAATATGCTCGAGGTGCAAATTCAACTGGTGAGACGCATATGTAAACTTGAGGTCCAAACCATGTTTCGAACGGCATGCGACTTTGGTGGTGACCGCATGCTAATGGCACACACACTGAGACTTGTTTTTCAATGCCTCATGACAAAAAATAACTTGTGCGTCAAAAAACATGCGGAGCCTTGAGCGCATTTGTTTGCAGACCGGAAAAAATACATGGAACTGTAGGCATATAACACTACAGAAGCCCCCCAATATATATGTATGCAGGGTGATCAAAGTTAAGCCAACAGTTTTAAAAATTAGGCGCTTATATGCGCGTGAAGACCACCGCTACAGTGAGGTTATGCGGCAAGAGGGACACACAATGAAGTGGTAGCTACGTATTGATGTTGGTCGCTGCAGTAAGCAGGCATGTTTGTATTGAGGAGTTGGACGCAATCGTGTTTCCGTGCAGTTTCATTTGGCATAATACTTCTAGCGCATCCGTACTTTGAGATATCGAACTGCGAAGTTTAATTGTCGTTTGCATGCAATACAGTGAAGACCGGTGCAAGGCTCCACCCTTTCGTGACGTGTCTGCTGTGTACGGTGTTTAGTTTGACGACGGGGTGGAGGCATAGGAAAAAGTAATAACTGGCACCCTTTCAGTCTTGGATGGCGTTATCGAAAACCGGAGTAGGTGTAACCGTTATCAAAACACAGAACAAAAGGGAGGCGCTTTGCCCCGATCTTCACTGTCTTGCATGCGTAGTCATGCAAATGGCAATTAAACTTCGCAGTTCGATATCTCAAAGTACGGATGCGCTAGAAGTATTCTGCCAAATGGAACTGCATGGAAACACGATTGCGTCCAACTCTTCAATACAAACATGCCTGCTTACTGCAGCCACTAAAAAGTTAGTTATTAAATTTCAGTTAATTAAGCCACTGACATCAATAGTTGCCACCTCATTCTGTGCCCCCCTGGGCGCATAACCTCACTGTAGTGGTGGTCTTTATGCACATATAAGCGCCTAATTTTTAAACAATCTGTCAGCTTAACTTTGATCACCCTGTATATACAAAACAAAATTTTTTTTGTTTTTTTCTTAATTGTTGGCGCGCTGGTCCAGAGATAAATTAGACAGATCAGGCTCACCTCACACTTGGAAACAGTAATTCTTTACTGAAAATTAAACAAATTCTGTGATCTCTGCTCTGGTCATGAACTATGACTACCTCAATTTGGTGAGTTGCCAGTAATCATTTCCCCCACCCTACCATGTATGTCGCCCATAGCCTCGCATAACCACCAAACACCTTGAACTGGGGCTTAGTGTGGCCTGGCCACCAATAGAATTGCAATGCCATCGCACGGCTGATTTAACTGGCACGAAAGTGCACGTGGCAGCTTGAGTGAAAGCAGCGCATAATCCAGTTCAGAACCCATTTCTTGAACCCTTGAGAAATGCAGCTATTTCAGAGCCAATTTCCTTTCATCTGTGTCAATGACAAGTTCTTTTATTAAGTTGTTACAAAGGTTGCAAAATTCTTCAGTAAATTCTACAACAATACAACCTGCAGATATCCGCGAGATCAGAGAAATTTGCAGTAGAATGCAGCCGAAGAACCCCATCTTAGGCCCCATTCGATCACCCATGGTATGAGCACGCCGACACTTCTTGTCTGCTGAGGCAGCGAGCATGTGCCTTGCAAGGAAGGTCTAAAAGCATGCAAATAATACCGTATTTTCACGATTCTAATGTGCACCTTTCTTTGCTGAAAGCACGTTCTCGCTAAATGTCATGTTTGCTTGGCAATGCAAATGTGGGTATGGCCCGAGTCGTACCGTATTTGCACGATTCCAACGCGCACCTGTCATTGCTGAAAGCATCTTGTCACTAAATGTCTTCCTTGCTTGGCGATGCGAATGTACATATGCACGTTCATAGCGGCATGCAAAGAAGACATTCAGTGATAATGTGCTTACAGCGAAGAAATGTGCGTGTTGGAATCATGCAGATACAGTACAACTCGGACCATAACCACGTTTGCATCGCTAAGCAAAGATGACATTTAGTGAGAACGTGCTTTCAGCAAGGAAAGGTGCCTGTTAGAATCGTGAAAATACGGTAACTGCCAAATTGGGCCCTTGACTGCATTCTTCAAATCTTCCATCCCAGGACGGGCGCACCGCACACTACCTGTCATCGGTGAGGGTCACGGAGTTCTGGTGTAGCAGGGCAGCCCGCCAGTGCACCTGCAAGTTCTCCGCTCGGGTCAGTGCGCTCTCGACCTTCGCCATGTTACACCGGTGCAGCGAGGTGCGCACTGCCTTGGTCAGGAACTGGTCCATCAGCGACACCGACCAGTCCGTGGGCAGCAGCTGCAGCACCTGCACGACACCCAGGGAGCGCGCGCTCAGAAGCAGCTTCATCAGCTTATTATCGTTCTTTATCGGCTTGCCTAACAAGCTTATCAGCTGTTGTTGACTTCTATTGGCTTGTCACGGCTACTTTATCGGCTCATCGCCTGCCTGTACAACTGATCCAGCGCTTGTCCTTGTCACTCTTTCGTCGACCTTCATCTTAAATACCGTGCTTTACACGTTAGGAAAAGGAGCCTTTATAAGCTCATTGTAGCAACTTTATCAGCACATCATCATCTATTATCAGCTTATCACAGCAACCTCATAAGCTCATTATCAGCCAACACCAGCTTGTCATAGCAACCTAATCAGCTTGTTCTTGGCCTTCACTAGGTTGTTGTAGTCTGCCAATATCCAGGTTGTGGTAGCATCTTTAGCAGCTCATCACTATCCTTTACCATTTGTCAAAATAAACTTATCAGCATGTCATTCTATCTTACTCCCTTAGGTAACATGCGAGTGACAGTTGTGGTGGCTGGCGGCTTATGCCACCTTCCCCACTGAGATTTGGAAGTGCCCAATAGAAAACGAGTGGCATGACTATTGTATTGATCTACTAGCACAAGAAATGTCAATTGAAAGTGAGAGAGAAAGCAAGAACACCTTCAGCTGAGACCATGGTGTCAGAAACTATTTAGGTGAGCGAATGGCTTGCAGGACGTGCTTCGCGGAGAGCGGCAGCTTGATGCAATAACTGCTGTTAGGGAGCAAACGACACCATGCAGCTGAGTGATAGATGGGAAAGTGTTTCGTGACACTTTGCAAGGGTGGGTAGAAGTTGTTCCAAGAGCAGTGCTCGCTTTTCAAGCCCCCAGACGACGAGGCGAAGCTTAAGGCACGGAGGCAAGCCATACCACGCAAAGACTGCATACTTCACGAACAGACCGTATGGGTAAAACGCACATTGCACTTCATTTTAAAGACACGGTCTCTGAAGTCGAAGGTAATTGTCTAATGCCGGGCAAACGAAGAGCCCAACTTTCTAAGGACACTGTGCCTTCTATTTTTGAGAGAGTACCGGGCTAATTGTCAAAGATCAAAAGCCTGTGTAAGCAGGTACGACGACGGGTTCAAATCTAGCTCCTTCTGTTGTATGTTTGCGAAGAAGTAGCATGCTCACAACACTTGATGCTGATGTAGCTAAAAGTGTTTGCCAAAAATATACATCTGTATCAGCGTGTCTTTTTTCCTATGACAGCACTTCTTAAAGAGTTACAGGGTTTGTCAATGCCCCTATGCTTCACAGAAACATCAATATACACGGTGCCTATGCATCCGTCCGCTTTGATGTGATGCACTGCCCACGTTGGCGTTGGTAGGAACAAGTCTGATGCTGAGGCGAACAGTTCATCAAATGGTGACTACAGATAACTTTAGCATTACATACTGCCTTTCTCATCGGCTACAAGTGCTGCATCAATTTTTGCTGTATATGAGTTTAATTGTAAGAGTAGTTCGGGTGTTACTAATAAATGACCATGCCATAATTGGCATATTGGTCATTCACATGTTTTGTGCAAGAAAAACGAAACCAAACAGTATACCTGATATACGGGTGATCTGTACTATACGGGTGGCCTCAAAAGGTGTAGGGAACATAGTACCCCAAAAATAAAAAAAAACCCTTGGTGTACTCCTTTCACACATCGCTCTGGTGCTGTCACGAAACGGTATGCTCTAAATAGAACTTGATCACCATAGCCACGGGTGCCTAAAGAGGGTAATTTAGTCATCACCCGTTGATTAATCCATGTTCATTCGCTCCCGTGTAACAAAATACCACCAGCTAGAACGGTACCTCCCTTAAAGGAGCCATGAACAGAAAACACAAGTTTGATTCATTCGAAAGATTGCCTCGTTAGAACCATAACGACACCACTTATAACGCAAACTTCGCTCAAATAAGCTACATAATTAGGAAAACAGGAAATGACCATGCGACCCACCAGCTCATTTTCCGCAACAGAACCTGTGATGTCACTTGGGAATGCTCTGCGATTGGCGGAGGCCGGCAAAAGCAAACGCATGTTAGGCAGGGCTTACAGTTTGCATAGCGAGCTAAATGCCCGTGAAACATACTGCACATTCTTTTTATGACAAAGAACGGTGGAGTAAACGGTTGAAGGTCCGAACGAACTCACAAGCGTGTGCGCCAATGCATACGAAACTAGCGCCGGCCGAGCTCGACATCTCGCCGTCGCGCAGACGAATTTTCGGGTTCGAGGCTCTTCGGGGCCAACGAACCGTTCCAGCACGCACAGCCGCGACCTTGCTTCGTATCGTAATCCCTTCACAGGAGGTTGGCCGTCATATCGCCAACCAGCAAAGGTAAAAATAGAAACGAGGGGAGTAAGGAACAGCAAGAAGCGACGAGATAGTGCCAGTCGTCGCGTAAGTTTCGAATGGTGTTGGCTTGCTGCTGTCGTTACGAGCTCGTTTCCAGTTTACAACCACTGAAAACTTCAGTTTGTTCGAGTACTTTCGAACGGCTTTCCATACACGACACCGGCCAACTGGCATAAGCGATACTGCTACTGAAATTGAACTATTATTAACCGTAATCAAAATACGGCACATACGTACCAGTCTACATTCGTCCGTCGCGACGGGGCTGACGAGGCAGCGGTGCCGACGGCTGGGCGTTCGTCTGTTGTGGCTATCGCGGAATGGTCGCTTTCCCGTCCACCGCGTATCCCACAACTCTTGCCGCTCGCGCACTTAGAAGCATTGGGCGTTTTTGTGGTGTGAGGTTGTTAAATGCAAGCCCGAGCTCCTCAGCGAGAGTTTTGTTCTCCGGATCAGGCGATTCCATGACTAGGGCTGCGGGTGCACTAGGTTTTACTAGTATTTTTAAAATGGCCGCCGTCTCGATCGACTCCCGCGTGTGGGTGCTATATGGAGTCGACATACTAAGTATCTGTTTCATGGACCGGCTCTATGACGCCATTGTACACGTCACGGAATGTTCAATTTTAGCGGGAGATTTAAAATTTTGGCTTAAATTGCCTTATTTCTCAGTGAATAAAGCATCATTTGCTTCCGGGAAAGCGCTTGGGGTACTATGAAACACCTAATCTTTCGAATAAAACAAACTTTTGTTTTCTCTTCATGGCTCCTTTAAGATGAAGGGGAAGGCCAATAACACAATGGAGGGATGAAATATGGACGTTCGGCGGTAAACAGCGCACTCGATTAGCGCATGACAAAAGCGGTTGGAGGTCAGTGGGAGAGGCCTTTGTCCTGCAGTGGACCTGAGCAGGATGATGATGATGATGATAGGTTTCTTGACCATACTGCTCAAACTGATGTGAAGCGCCCATTTGTAAACCGCGCCAAACCCCGTGAGTGAGGCGATGAGATCCGCATGTGGTAATGCCATCTGTTGGCATGTTGCGGAAGCTGAACGTTACAGCAACGCAGATGCTGGTGACGTTCTCTCACCCAATACTCTTACAATGTGACTGAAACATAGCACGGCTTCATTCCGGCGAGATGGAGACACAAGTTAGTGGCAGGTTTTCAAGCGACGATGCGACAAAATCAACCCGCACCTTCACGGCATCGAACTCGGCCACCTCGCTGTTCAACAACTGGATCGCAGCCGGCAGCAGTGCCTCCTGGTCGTCTTTCCTGCGACGAAAGCGGAGAGAAACAAATGCTGAGCAGGCAACTCAAATTCCCTGACACTAAAAGTTATGATGCTGAGATACGATATGTAGCGATATGTTACGATATGTAGATGACAGGATAGACACACTGCTCTGTGCACACTGTCCGTGGTTGGATGAGACAAAGTCAGCATGTTACCATGACAGCTTTGCTTTTGCAAAAATGCAGAAGGCAGTAATACCACTGAGGTCCAGACTGCTGTACATCTTTCAGCAGTGAGCCCTAAACGATCTGGTTAAATCAGGATGTTCCTGCAGAGAAAGACAGCCTTTTGAGTACCTATCTTCTGCTAGCCCCGCAAAAAGTGCTCCCTTTTCTTTCTATTCGAAAAGGCTCGTCCAAGCTGGCAGGTTAGAGTGGCTTTAATTTCCACGCACTCTTGCGTCAGATGCGGGCTGATATTGGGCTAGCCACTCTTCTTTGAGCTGTTGTTCAGGTATTGGGCTTCCCTCTTCGATCGCCACTACATTGTGGCGATCTTTGGAGCCGTCGCCGTGTCTTACTGCCAAACTTCTATTGCCTGGTTGTTTGTTTATGGTGGTCAGCTGCAAGGTGCTGGACATCGCCGAAAATGTGTTTTGTGCCGACGGAGACAAACTGGAAAGACTTTCTTGCACAGTCAGCCAAATTATCGCGGAACCCATGAAACAGGCACGGCTAGCGTTTAAGTGGGGATGAGTTGTGTACAACTGTGGAGGCTACGTCCTTGTTGGTCTGTCATTCGTAACGTTTGTCGTTATTAATGGCAGTATTTCATTTGGAGACAAAACCTCGCACGAGGCTGTCTTTCATGCACCGCAGCTTGGCTATTTCTGGCTTTTCACCCTGTTTCACGCTGCGCCGTATTTGCTCCTACCTAGTATACTGAGGGATTTCTCCAGAAGCCTGCTGCAGCGGCCATTTTTGTACACCCTTATTGTGCTAGCCTCCATTCTCTGCATACAAAATTTTACTTATGCTCACCAATACTTTTTTTTTTTTTTTTTAGAGTGGCTTTACTTCCTATGCATTCTTGCGTCAGTTGCAAGCTGATACTGGGTTAGCCTACCTTCTTTGAGCCGTTGTTCAGGTATTGGGCTTGACTCAGGAAAGCTCAACCACAGTGGAAGACACTGGGCCAATTTAGGCTGCCTTGGGTTGCTAAACTCGCACTGAACATTGTGCTCGTGAGTGTACTTTTTGAATGCGGTATCATTTGGTGCAGTGTTGACAGTTCACAAAAGGGCAATCATGCATTCTCACAGCACGTGGTGGAACGGAAGAATGAGGATAAGCAGTTTTTTCTCTGTCGACAGCCACCGTTATACAGGATTCCTCTTCTTTCATACTAGCTCCACTCCATACACAGCTGTACACACGACGCAATGCACCAAAGTGTTCCTGCATTAAGAGCTACTTACTGCCCTTTCAAAAGAGGGCTCAATCCTAAATTTCCAACTTTTTTATTCGTTAATCACACTGACTGGGCTCTGAGCTCGCAACAGGATGACCGGAAGAACAGCTAAGGAATTCAGCGTACTAGCAAGCGATGGGTAAAGATGAAAAAAAAAAAAAAAAATTGTGGTTGATTTCTTTGTTATGGGAATCAATAAAGCACAAAAGTGAAATGTGCAGCGAAATCTGCAGCGAAGTCCTGCTAGCGGGTAACTTCAGGAAAGGCGCGACCACTCCGGTCTTGCTCCGTGGCGTATACGGCAGACGGTTGCGGTGCGACAAGCTCAGCTTACGAAACTTGAGTGGTAGGATTTGTAGCTTGAACCGTGCACACGCAAACGCGTTCTGCTGCCCGCCGGGGTTTCTCTTTGCATCAAATCAGTCGGCGTTCGTGCCATTTGCCAATCGGCATCGCTACAACACAGCTTACACCAACTGTCCGCGCTTGTTAGCATCATGATGCACCACTTCACTTCACCTCTCCTAGACAACAGCACCATCCGCGTCAATGAAACCTTTTCTGGCATTTCTCCTGTGTTCATTGTGCTGGTGTCATTTCCGTGATAGATATGACGTCATCAAAATCTTGGCGTATCCGGGAATACAACACTTTTGCGTTGAAAAAAAATCTTCTCTCTCTTCATGTGCATGTGCGCTTGTTTCTTTTGCTCATTGTCTCTTTTGGTAGAAATCAAGTTGAACTACCGTGTGTTCTGTCCTTGCTTTTATTTCATCCAGTGTAATGTTCGCTGGTACTACGAATTTTCTACGATAGCAACCAACCTGCCCACTAAAAAGGACTGCGTCATTTCAGTGAGAGAGCCTATGAGCAGAACAGTCACGAAAGAGAGAGTGAGAGAGGGGTACGCACGGGAGGCTGCTGTCCAGGTAGACCGCGAGGAGGGCGTGGTACAGCCGGTGCTGGAAGCGCCGGTCACGACCGCGCGACAGCTGCTGGCAGTAGTCCTCGGCCGCCTTGTAGTCCTTCAGCTGGTGAACCAGGATGCGCAGTGCCTTGTCATGGTCTTCCAGCTGCCACCACCAGAGGGAGGCACAGAGAAAGGGGGCCAGTGCGACGAGAATATCAATGAGGGGTACCCACACCATGCACACACACAGAGTAAGCCCCAGAGTAAGCTATTCGTGGCCTTGACATGTTGATGTTGATTATTAATATATTTACAACACGGGCATGAAAATCCAAAGGTATTCTATTTGGGTGCATAAGGACCCTGTCTAAAACATGATGATGGTCACTTACTACGCCCTGCTCTGGTCACAAGAATTCAGCTTTTCATATACACAACGAATGCCTCCACCCTTACTTTGACGAACATGTTGAGAACGTTAAATCTGTATTTTACCGAATGCTTGCTGCCTTGCTTGACAACAACTGCCACACTCCACCCTTGTTCAGCCAAAAACAAGACCTGTTCATCCGTACACTTTGATGCTACCCATAGAAATGTGGTGGTGTCTAAAGTGTGGACAGTTAGACTGCTTCCAATAAGGACGAGATGGCTGGGAAGACAAGAAAGGTGAAGACGTAGCAACCGAGATTTCTAGAGGAAGGCTCTAGTGCATGCCAAAAGCACCTGATAGATTATCTAAAACAGTGTTTTTGGCCCCTGACATGTTTACTCTGGAGGGGTACCTGGTTCGGAAGTATCCACAGCCACTGATTTCAGCATTTGCGTGACATTTTATTGACAACAGGCATAAAGGTTAGTTACACCGTGTGTCCGGGTGCTTGCAGGGCTGATCTCACAAAGGAAAAAAAAAAAAAAAAGAGAGAGGGGGGGGGGGGGGGGGTAACATTTCAACCTTTCATTATGAATGTAATGTGTAACAGAACATGTCGTGATCTTTTAGGGAAAAAGAAACTCTGTTCACCACGCAACAAACACAAGGTGAACAAGGTGTTCATAAAACTGAACAGTGTGTGTGGGTGCACCCAAAACAAGCAGCCGGCAAACTCTGTTTCGACACATGCAACTCAAGTGAGCAACCGAACGCTTCGCGTCCCTCTCTTTCAAAAAGCTCGATGCTACAACAAGTCTGCCACTGTGTGCTGCGTAACAAAGGAGCAACTACGTTTACCTTGCAGCAAAAGTGTGATAAAAAATGCAACAAAAAGTCTGACAAAAGTGGCACCAGATAGGAAAAGCGGGGAGGAGGAAAAAAGGGTGCCATTAAATGCACCCACTTTTTCATTCTTTCGAAGGGTTACGAGCAACCCAGAAAGCAAGTTTTGGTTTTCAGTACCCAACCCTTTAGGTTAAATTCTAAAATTTCGTGAAACCGAAACCCTTCCTCTTGGTGCCCTTTCTACGTAAAACATAGTTCATCCCACATGCGCTCAAGCTTCTCAATGGGTTCAACTTGGTGGTCCCGCATATGTAGAAAGTAGGATGCAAAGAGCCTAAACTTGCTTCACCACCGTATGCCGGCTTAGTTATTTTAACGCTTGAATATGCAAGTTCAGACAGCCACCAACCTTGCCGTACAGAATGGCGCACTCCTGGTGCAGGTTGTTCTCCAGGGCCCTGCCCAGCATCAGCTGTACCCGGTAATAGTCCGACGTCCTCAACAAGTGCTGAAGCTTGTCCCTAGAAAGCACAACCACAGAAGGGGCGCAACTTGAATAAAAAAAATGCGTTTCCAAACTCCCCGTCATGAGCAGTGCACATGGCCGAAAGGTGCAAGTAAACGGCACCCTTTTGGCTTCTGAGCTCAGTTGTTCATAAATCCACAGTATCTTCAAATAATTCTGGGCTGAGTTTCTAACACCAATCGTGAGTGAATATTTCCTACTCAATAAACCTTTGCTTTTGCTCTTGCCCTAGCTAGCGCAGTGTCTACTCTTAGTGATGTCTACTGTACCAACTAATCAAACCACACGCTACATTCCAACCTGTCTCTGCCATCTGTCTTGTGACCCATATAAGCGGTGGAGCAGTTTTTTTTTTCTTTCCTTTTTTCATCCACTGAGCTGTGAATACTCACCTCACCGCCTTCAGTTTTGACGAGTCTCCACTGGGGCCATTTTCCTTGAGGCAGCGCAGGACAGAATCGAAGTACATGACTGCCAGCAACGTGTGGTACTTCTCCTTCTGAAAAAAGCACGGCGGTACACACGAGTTCAGGAATGCGTAATCACTCGCTCGTCCAACCAAAAACAGAGTTGAAAATCAGCTTGTGCCTGATACTTGCTTTTTGTTGGTATTTTTTTCCAGCTACCTTTGCATTTCTTTTGGCTCTACTGTTTCAAGCACCTTGTAGGAGCTCCCAGCGTGAGCCAAACTGCGGCTACAATTACAGAACTTCTGGGATAGATCAATCACAAGGACTAGGCAACACCAGAAGCCACACTGTTGAACATCGTAATGGAAGCTCATGCACAGTGTCGAAGCTCACGCAAACGATCTACGTATACTATCTGGCCCGAACGTTTCAACTATTGCTCGTTATACGACTACAAACAGTCAACCAGTTTCAAGAAAACTTCAGGGGGCATATGTAGTTTCTCATTCTGGTTGTAGATATAAAGTTTGTTTTTGTTTAAAGCGACTACATTCAAATTTATTTGAATTTTTATATTTGATTTTTCAACAGCCTTTGTAAAAGAACTGCTGGAGGGATGCAGCTGAACAGGGTACCAGTGAACTGTGCACAAATAAAGGAGCGCAATAAGACTAACATTATCATTCTATCTGGTCTGTAGCAGAGGTAACGGCTGTTTGAAGACTGTGCTTGAAAGGTGGCAACCAGAAAAACCGGTTTTGCCTTCCAGGCCCAAACTTCAAACGGTCATAACTTCTGCTACAGACCAGATAGAATGACGATGTTAGTCTCATTGCACTCCTTTATTTGTGCACAGTTCACTGGTACCTTGTTGAGCTGCACCCATCCAGCAGTCTTTTTTTACAAAGGCTGTCAAAAAATCAAATATAAACATCTGAATAAATATGAATGTGATCATTTTACACAAAAACAAATTTTATATCAACAATCAGAATGAAAAACTACATATGCCCCCAATTCTTACCGTCATAACTGTAAAAATAAAGTTTGTGATCAAAGACCCATGTGCTTCCTTAATTAATATTTGAGTGAGTAAACGTAAAACAACAACTGTAAAAGAAGGGGTTTTAAGAGCAACAAAGGAAAACAGCCACTCTCACATCCCTCCTCACGTTGCCTGTGCAATTTTTGTGCCTACATTTTGTCTGATTTAGCCACCAAACAACTGTTTTCTTTCTGCTTCACCTTCGTTCCGCATTACTGTAAGTAATGCGGAACGAAGGTTTTTCCTGTGCTTTACCATAAGTAAAGCACAGGGAAAGCCCTTTTTTGCCAATTCCCCCATCCTCAGTCTAACTCCTAACGAATCAACGACTCCCGTCACTCACCTCAAGTTTTTTCCTAAACACGAGGTACTCCAGGTAGCACATGACAGCATCTGGGAATCGGTGAAGGTACTCCAGCACACTGTCGGGCTTCAGCTCCTCTGGTTCGTCAGGCGGCCTCTCCGTGAATACCTGCGATCGAGAGATTGATATTACCTGGCATATTCATGGGAGGTCGATTAAATTGGGGACGATTCAGCGAGCAATGGAATGGAAGATGATAGGGGTAACATTAAGGGACAAGAAGAGGGCGGAGTGGGTCAGGGAACAGACGCGTGTTAAGGGCATATTAGTGGAAATTAAGAAGAATAAATGGATGTGGGTGGGCAGGGCATGTAATGCGAAGGGAAGATAACCATTGGTCATCAATGGCAACAGAGTGGATCCCTAGAGAAGGCAAGCGGGGCAGGGGGTGGCGACAGTTAGATGGGCAGATGAGATAAAGAAGTTTAAGGGCATCAATTGGTAGCAGTTAGCACAGGACCGGGATAATTGGAGACCCATGGGAGAGGCCTTTGCCCTGCAGTGGGTGTAGACAGGCTGATGATGATGATGATTAATTGGCAGATGGGGCTTGGAGGGGGAAGGGGGGGGGGGGGGGGGGGGAGGAGGGCTATATCTGCTTACAGCTACAAATGCTCTCATGCCAACCAGGCATAATGGCGTACCTTGACTCCCATTTCCTGGTCCTTTTCAAGTGCCAGCTCTGCAAACGTCCAGAGCAGCTTGTGGTTGCTTAGCCTGCGAACGGAACAAGGAAAACCAAATGCGAGGCAGGTTTGTTTATTAGTGTGCACACGCACGCATTTCAAAAGTTTCATCAAAGGCCCGACCTATCCACTATGTGTTCAGTAAATTTTGGGTTTGTAGCGATCCGTAACACTCGTCTGTCCCACTACTACTGTATTGAGCTCATGCAGCCGTAAAACACTCCAGATTTTTTTCCTTGAGTGCCATTGCACAATGCACTACTAACTAGTAGGCGAAACAGGCACCATGGTATTTCTTTTTTTTCCCCTGGCATCGCCCCCTCACCCCTTACAACAAATTCATGCCTCATGGATAGTAGGCTGCTCTGTGACGTTCCACACAGGCCAGCACAAAATGCTTCCAAAGGCCAGGCGCTCGAGTCTGTGACACTGGTGTTTTCAAACAATGCAATTGTCGAAGTCTGTCAAAGGTTGCTACTTAATTTCATTCAATTATGCTTGCAGCTCAAAAAAATTGCTGCATATCTGCTCCTTTCGTTGCAAATGTCGACAAAAGACGACAGTCGACTGGTGCGCCTGCCAAGTAAATGCCTTCTCTTTCCCACTCACCTCTCATGTTGTCACTCTCCCGTCTCACTCCTCCCAAGATAACACGCTAGAGGTTTGCTCAAGTAAATTTAAATTTACCGCATTCCACTGCTCCAGGTCGGGTGCCTCGATGCCAGCGCTGCCGTTCGACAGAGACGTGCGTGAATCGAGGCACCCTACTCCAACATTTATAGAACCAAGTTGCCCTACTCCGTGTGCGTCCCAAGTGGAACGTAAAACCTGTCTAGTGGAGCTTTTTGTTACTGTTGCTGTTTGAGTTCTGAAAATGCCATCAGGAGCTACAGTGGCGCGGGCGACAGCGGGCGACGGAGTGATTTTTTTTTTTTTTGTGCAATGGATGTAGTATTTCATTTGTATCGCAAAAATCAAGCATCTATGAACTTTTTTATAAGGGAACACTGCTAATATCACTTATGTATTGATTTTCTGCCTCATATTTGCGTAATGTTTTATTCTTGTTCAACAATGTTGATAAGTATGAACGTTGCCACCGAACTTAGACGTTTAGATTTGGCTGTGGGTATATAAACCTATTGCGCAGTTTCTGTTTCACTTTGGCTGGGTGGCTGAATCGAGTCACAGACAGACAGACAGACAGACAGACAGACAGACAGACAGACCAGAGCTTCTGTGTTTAAGTAGCCCAAGAAAGGCTATCGTCTTTAAAATTGACAGTGCAGCCTACGTACCTGCAGAGGTAGTTCACATAGTACTCGAGCCCTGGAAATGTGCTGTCCGTGAGCTCACCAGAGAGAAGGCTGCAGTGAGAAGTAAAAAAATAACTTTAAGACAAAGGGGGAAATGGACCAACTGCTTGAGCCCCACCTCCCTTTTTCATAGATTTGAATTTTTGTTCGACGGCAGTGTTTTTGAGCAAACACCAACTAGGCCAACACAAACTTCATATTGAACCTAAAGACTCAAGAGGGCAGTTGCAGCAACAAAAGCAATCATTTGCATGAAGAAGATTCAGTAAAAATCGATCATAGCCTTTTTTGTTGCAAAGAGAGCCATTACATTCAGAGAGTGCTGTTTTGTGCAACTAAGGTAGCAAACGCTTGCTGTCCTTTTTCGTTTTATTCTTCCCCATAACACAATTGTTTCTTTGCACGGTGGGCTGCTATGTTAGATTAGATAGCCAGTACATTTTTGCTGGCTTTGTACTTGGCGGTAGAAGTGACTGACAACTATAATGAACTTATGGTTATAACAAAAAAAGTTCAACTACCCCTTAGACTTAGTTTTTAATGATGTTTTACATAGTAATGTTCAATGATTATGTAAAACCTCATGTTCAACCGCACAGCTTTTCAAAGCAACAGAAGGAAAGGCGAACACAGCAGTGTTCAAAAGCAAGCTCGTAACGCAGATCGCGCCACTATTTTGGGGTCAGCCCTTCCAGCCGTTGTAGTGCAACAGTGGGTGACAACAGTAACTGACCCGGCCCAGAGTCGCAGGCAGCTTTCGTGTTCCTTGTGGGCGTGGTAGAGGAGTGCAGCAGCGTGTGGTCGCCCGTGCCTCTGGAGGAACTGCGCGCAGTCGGCCAGGTCGCAGCAGATGCTGCCGTTGCTTTGCAGGAACTCCAGCAGCTTCGAGTCGTCCCCAATCAAGACGTAGATCTTGAGCAGGGCACTGTTCACTTCCTGCATTGAGAGATCACGAAATGTCTGAAGGGATGAGGGGGCGAGGAAAGACAACCAAAAAAGAAAAAGCGACGATAGGACACCAAAAAAAGCAAAAGGAAAAACAACTTGGCCTGTATGCCATCATTGTGCTACAGTCTCTCACTTTGGGGCCACTTTGAGTATATAAACCTATGTATAATTTTCACACACCAATAAAATTGATTGTTCGATCGATAAATCGTCATCATCAGCCTGCCTATGTCCACTGCAGGATGAGAGCCTCTTTTATGTTCCTCAAGACGTTTCCTTATGGATATTCACAGTCAGAATGCCTACACTTTTGAAGAGCTGCCATCTGCTATAACACATTGTTGTTTTTGTTACATAATGTTACGCTTGTCCCACTATCAGCCACTGTCTTCAGCACATCTTACTGCTTCAGCTGCAAACACTACTGACAATAACATCCCTGCGTTGGCTGCAATGTCATGCTAAAAGTAGGCCTATAACTAAATGTCAAAAAGCGCTAGCTGGGAATGCAGACGCTCCTGGCAGAACACGCAGAGGTGCCTCCTCGATAACTTGATAAGCAAGATTACCTGTATTTGCCTCTAAAAAGCGTGACACCGCGTGACACACGCACGCACACGCACACAGAGGGGAGCAAAAGAACATATGCTCACAAACAGTGGATTTGGCAACGAGCCCTCACAGTTACCTTGTACCACTGCTGCAAGAATGCACCATTCACAAGAACCACTTACAACTAGTAATTTGTATCACTGGCTGTGAAGGTGCCAATCTTTCATATTGGTGGCGAAGAAGCAAGTTCTAGAACTCAACAGCTCCCACCCTCGGGCAAGGGAACGATGCAACACAAGGAACATCCCACTACTCCTGCAGATTTTCCACATAGACAAGCCTTTCACCAACTGCTTGCTTATAACTACGAAATCACAACTTTCATAGGCAGTAAAAATGTCGGCATTGTTTTAGGGCGAAAGCGTTGTATGTCTGATTGGAAGGTGACCTTGAACTTGAACAATCTTGTCGCCATGAGATGGAGACGCGCAGCCAGGACTGTACAAAAAAAACATCACGTGGCCCAAGGGAGGCCAGAGCTAACCAAAGCATGTCCAGCCCTTCATAAGAGGTGATTAATAGTGGCTAAAGTCAATGATTTCTCAGATGCATTAACAGGTAAATGTTAAGGTATATAAGGTGGATTAAGGCAGGGGTTACGACTGATTAAGGTGTGGATTAAGGTGCATTCAAGTGGGATTAAAGTGGAACAAGATAAATTAACATGGCTGCTGTGTTGATGGGTGGACATGCATATAAATGGCACTGGTCACAACAGTACACCAGGCCTTCAAAGCATGTTAGCAGACTTCGGTGCCCCGAGGAATTTCCATTGCTTTGTCTTGCGTTACTCGAAAGTCGCCCCTAATGAGAGCCTTATTATTCGTTTCCTCACCTCCTTCAAACGGCAAAATGGGGAGCAGACCTACATTCTCATTTACTAGTATCTACGGGAAAATATGGTAGCGATAGATTGCTTTCAATAGTGCGGTCAGGCAAAAACCTGCCCCCCACTGGCCCGGTTGTCCCCTCACCATTCGGCAGTCGGCGTAGAGCTGCCTGGACGCCTCCAAGTAGGACGCCAGAAAGCGACGACACCTGTCCACCTTCTCTTCGTCCCCACCGCACATCTGCACCACGCCGTCAATGTCGTGCAACTTTGGCGAGGTCCTCTTGAACGTTGATGAGGCAGGCAGCAGTTCGGGGTAGAGGCTGATCAGCTGCGGTGGCCAAGAGGAAAACGCAGCACCATCAGCGTCAACAAAAGAACGGAACCCGAGAAGGACGTACGTCATAATAGTCAACGGTAATGAGCAATTATAAATGTTTCCTGCGGGTTGGCGCACTTCATACGTCAGTGAGTGAACAGGCTAATCATCACGTCACCATCATCATCGTTATTCTGTTCATGTCCCCCGTAGAACTAACGCCTCTTCCATGTCCCTCCATCCACTCTGGTCTTACGATGTCCTAGTCCAGTCTTTGCCTCCGAATTCCCTAATTTCATCTCTCCATCGAGTTCATAGTCTTCCTCTACTTCTAGTGCCGTCTCTCAGTAAGCACTGTGCTACCCTGGTGCTTCACCGGTTGTCAGTTCTCCTCAGTATAGACTAACTATACAGCTCGCTTACGCATAGTTTAGTACTGCCTATACATTGCTCTGAATGCACTATTGGTGAGTGGAGTTCTGCAGTCAGTAGGCGAAACTGAATTCCCCCCGCTAGTGAACGATTAAAAAAAAATTCAGCAAAAATGATTAGAATTCATTAAAATCTGCAGAACTTAAACCCAAAGTGCCTGAAAATGGAATGCCAGGCTCAATTTAGACCGCCACGAGCTTTTTTTATTTATGGAGGAGAAAAACTAAAAATGACTACATGTCAAGCTGTTCATGTGAATTTGAAAAGATCCCGCAGTGGTCTAACTTGTAGCCCTCCACTACAGTATGCCTCATCGACCAGCTGTAGTTTCGGTGCAACGAAACCACTTTCAACTCTAAAAATGCGAAAAAATTGCTAAAAGCATTTTGCAATTGCAAGTGTGACCAGTGACGCAAGTCTGCCAGGTACTGCGTTTGGGTTTCACGTACAACTCAATGGAAATGTCCCACTGCGTAAGCTTTGTGGGTCTTCACCTTGCATTTAACGATTACAAAAAACGCTAAAAAGCTAAAAGGGGATTCTCGCATGCCCCTCTGAACTACAATCTCATAATGTTGCATTATTCTTTGCTCCCTTTATTCAGGCCTATAGTTTTGGCAAAAATGATAAGTAGAAGCTCTGCAAGCACAAGCCATTTTTCCAGTTATGAACAGAAAGGCACATTTGAATGTCTGCAGTAGCATGGAAGTAAAAGCTCACTCCCAGTTTTAACGGCCAGCAAACCAGAAAAGTTTTTCTAGCAAGAAAAGGACAATGTACCAAAAGCTAGCCACATTTCTTTTTTCAACAAGCAGAAACATACCAGCATTGCTCTACTTTCCTGAATAGATGGGATGTTTGCTGCGTGCTCAATGTCCAACTGTGTCGCAGCATAAATGACATGACTATAGAAATCTTTCTATAATGCAATTGGCCCAGAGGGTATTACTAATAAATAAATGAATGAATGAATAAATAAATAAATAAATAAATAAATAAATAAATAAATAAATAAATAAATAAATGTTACCTCAAACTACGAATGTCCTACTACAGGGGTCAGAAACCTTTTGAGGTGGCGGGCCAAGTTGCATGAAGCCAACATTGCAGAGGTCTGGCGGCAAATCAGGAGGGAAGGGGGAAGGGGGGCTTTGCAGGCAAGAAGACAAAATTCAGGGATTTGACAATAATTGACAATAATCTCGCTAAGTGTGAAGATAGGGGAAAATTCCAACTGGAAACGATCAATTCTCTGATCTTGTCTGTCTTCTGTCTAACCCCATTCGGGGTCAAAACTGGTGTGTCGGACTTCAGACAGGAATTGATGGGGGAGGTATCAGGGTTCCGACAACGTGCTGGGGGTCACAGGTTGCCGACCCCTGTCCTACTAGAACAACAACAACAACCCACGCAACATTGAGAGCCCCACCTCTCGGACGTCCAGTTCCCCCTCGTGAAAGAGCTCTTCCGCCTCAGCAAACTGCAGGTTGGAGAACTCGATGAAGCCAGCCTGAAGCTGGATCCTCCTCAAGATCTGCAAGCGAAGCGGCACAGTCGGTGGCGTTTCTTTCATTCTTGTTTTTTGCAAAGCACACGACAAAATCTAGCCTCATTACTTGTGGAGGCAAGTGGACGAAAAACTTCTGGCTGCAAATAAATATTTTTAAATACTACAGATGCCTCAACGTGCATGTTGCTTCTAAGCATATCAAAAAGCACGATAATTTGGTTAGAGAGCAAAAAATGAAGGAAGCTCACACTAACACGTAAGACTTGAAGGTAGCGGAGCTGTATGTAGCCTTCTTGACCATCATGAAGGTTGAAGCCCACAATTACAGCCGATTTGCTTCTTCACGTCTGTAACTAACTTTACTCCATCTTTGTTGCTAAAAGTGTATGCTTCTTTCATTTTTTTTGGAAGTGATAATCATTGAACATCACCTTGCAGGGGCATACTCTACGACATGACTTTCTCGTTCTGAGCAAGTGTTGTCCTGATTACGGCGAATGCTGGAGATGTTTTTTTTTTTTTGGCCAATCTTTGGCTAAGTAAGCATACTTGGCTTGATAAATGTGCACTGGGGACACTGGGCAGTCGCCGTGAGGCACGCACACACAAGCGCTTGGCATTTTCTAGGTTTTGTTAACTGCCGGGCGATTGCCACAATCTTGGCCAATCTCTTTAAGTGGGTATGCTTGGCATGACAAACGTGCACAGGGGATTCTGGGCGGTTGTCGAGGGGCATGCACACACGAACACTAGACATTTTCTTAGTTTTGTTAACTGCCATGTGATCACCGCGAGGCCCGTGCTCCCATGTGTGCTCGGCAATTTCTTGGTATTTTTAACTGCGGACACGAAAAATTATGGTTTGCTAGACAGCTTCTCTGTGAAAAGAGACAACCCGGAGAGAGACGCTGGGCCCTGACCTCCTTGTTCTGCTCATGTGAGAGGCCAGACTTGTTGGAGTGCCTGGCCAGCTCCAGTGCCTCGGAGACCTTCTCGTCTGCCAGCAGGGCCTGCACCTGTTGCGGGGGACAGGACACAAATGAAGAAGAAGAAGAAGAATTGGAAGATTTCTTGTCACCCACAGAAGCCAATCCCCCCAGCCTACAAAAAGAAAAGCCTACATTTGGAAGTAATGACCGGATTAGATGCCGCCCGTCTCATCTTCAGTATAGCAGTATGCGGAAGTAGGCCTTCAGCTACATTCACTCATTAGAAAAAAAAAGTTCTAGCTGTCGCCTTCAAGCATAAAAGGCAGGCTTCAATCGCGGCCTTTTTCAGGCATTTAACTGCTCACATGCTGTACTGCTCCACAATGGCATCGTACGTCTTTTGTGCTTGGCTTTAGTTACTTCGAGCCTTCATTGATTCGAAATGAGGCGGCGTCCCCTTGCAGTTCGAATTAACGAGCTTCTAACGTATGAACTAAACTTGCAATACCAAGCTTCAGCCATGAGCCCCCAACTCGCCGACTAACGAAGTTTTTCCCTCTTATTGTGGACTTGTGGACTAAGACTTGTGGACATATCTAAACCAAAGATTGCATAAGTTCATTCCCCGTGGCTTCCCCAACATTGCTTACGGTATCTTCAAGACCCCGTCCAGCTGTTCTCTCCCAGCTAACGTCTCATCCTTATATGCCCAGCCTGATTTCGACAATACCAAAAGCTGTTTCATCCATCTTCGCAATGAGCTACTGGTGTAGGTCACTGTTTGGCTTCATGATCGCATATCCCGAGATGATTACTTGACGTCCAAAAACATCCCGAAACAGCACCGAAATTTCTCCGAACCATTAAGTCTGCTTACGTGTTCTGAAAGCCTAGTAATAATTGGCAGACTTCTTTACTGGCACATAGTGTTAACATCTTTTTCTTCGCTTTCATTGTTTCGTTTTTCAGTGTGAATTGCTTCATCTGGCAGACCGGCAGTGCTTCACGCCCCGTCTTCCACAAAACCAGAGTTCATCACGGCTGCTCTACTCAAGTTTGGTTACGTTCACCTGCCATGTGGCGTGCACCAAAATCATTCTTGTTCCACCACTTGCACCGTTCTGAGATAGCACAGTAGTAACACACTCAACCCCTACTCTGGAGACCTGGGTTCCATTTCCAGATGAACTCAACTCTTTGCAGCGGCAGCCATTTTCTCTTTCTGACAGTAACAAACAACAACAACAACAACAACAACAACAACAACAACAATGCCTTCAGGCCATGAAGGGGCCATGAAGAGAAAACAAAAGTTTGTTTTATTCGAAAGATTAGGTGTTTTATAGTGTCCCCAGCGCTTGTCTGGCAGCAACTGATGCCGTATTCACTGAGAAATTAATCAAGTTAGGTTAAAATTTTGACCCTCCCACCACATCGTGTGTTTTCGCGGTGTTAGTAATTAAGTCATAAGTGCGAGTATTCAAACGAACTTCCAGTGAATTACGAAAATTGTGCTGAATAGACAAACAGACAAATGTGCATGTCTGTCTTTCTTCTTCTGTTTGTCTATTCAGCACAATTTTCGTAATTCATAATGCACCAACTAGCCCAACAGCACGTTTTACTGAACTCCCAGTGTGTCATCCGGCTCTGCAGCCTTGCTTGCCGTCAGTCCTCCCAGATGGCGCTACCATACTCATCCACAGACCGTTGTCCGCCGTTGCTTTGTTTTTGACCGTATTTGCACCTGGCTTGTTTTTGTTACGGTAGAAAGTAATCATTTTGTGAAACATGGGGTATCCTCGAAAAAAAGGGTCATGTAAGACAACATCACTTATGCCAATCGACCAGTGTAGTGTAAGACAACTTCAAAGCGGTGGACTGCTGTGCAGCTAAAACAAGCATAGTGTGCACAGTACCAACAGCAGTATGCATCGGTACCTCTATGCTTACGTGCATTTTCGTAACTTTCATTGTTTACCCCACCATTCTTACTGCTGTAAAATGAATATACACTACATTTAGGTGCAAATAGCTCCTTTGGCAAGCTTATGAGCCTTGCCTAATTTGCGTTTGCGCTTGCTGGCCTCACCCAATCGCAGAGCTGTCGCATATGACATCGTAGGTCCTGTTGCGGGAAATGGGCTAGTGGGTCGCATGGCCATTCCCTTTTTTCCTAATTATACAACTTATTTGAGCGAAGAGTGCGTTAAAAGTGGTGTCAGTTATGATTTTAACGAGGCAACTTTTTGAATGAACCAAAATTCTGTTGTTTCCACGGCCCCTTTAAAGGACCCACCGGGTGGCACAGGAGCGCTCACCTGTGCCTCCCAGGGTACAGGCTGGAGCACGAACAGGGTGTCTCTCCCGGCCAGAAGCAGCTTGCCTTCAAAGTTGTCCAGGAACGTGCCGCTCACAAAAGGCACGCGCTGCTTGGGCTGCTGGTCGAAAATGCTGGGTGCCCGGGTGGCGACACAAAGAGAGGAAGAGACAAGTTCGCACAGGTTAACCATTTGGAACGTCTGCATTGAATGTGCAGATGTGCACTTGGCACAGCATACTGCCCCCACATAGACTGCTCATGCTTTTGCACTGAATATGCAGACTCGTAAGTCTTCATGTTCTGAACCATAACGCAATTTCAAGATGCCGTGGCTTCGTTTTTAAGGGCTGCTAACTGCTTTTAAGTTGCTGATTAACGCTAAAATTCGCTGTAGTACCAAGGCTTGGAACCACTGCCATTCTCAGGAAGTTGCCCTATGAGAAACAGGACACAGAACTTTTTGGCGGTGTTGCCCTTTTCACTCTTAAAGGCAGCTATCTAAGCGCGCTCTCTCTACTCTATTTTTGTCCTGTGCTGCCTGCTCTGATGACACAGAGATGCGGCTCTGTTGACAGAGCAATGCAAAAATTTTGCTGATTTGCCCCATCTATGGTCCACAGAATAATAATCAAAAACTCAAACTTAGAAAAAAAAAAAAAAGAAAAAAAAAAAGAAATGTGTCTTGTTGCACCTACACTTCATTTTTAAGTTAATTGAAAGCTAGCTTCACTGCAGGATTATATCTCTACATGCCACCGATCGGTTTTTTGAAATAGCTGCGAAGCTACTTTCATTTTAACTCGCAGCAGCAAACACACACACACACACACACACACACACAAAAAAACAACTTTTGAAGAGTAAGGTGTTGTACCTTGGAGAAAAAAGTAATAAGGGTGCACCTGTAGACAGTGACGTAGTCTTCGGAAAGGCAGACGACGTAGGGGTGACCGTAGGCGACCGCCAGGACGTTGGCACCCCACGGCAGCGGAGGCCGCTGCGACACCCCCAAGCTCGTTGCAAAGATGCCCAGGTCGCTCGGGCCATTCAGCAGGAACTCGTCCTACGGCGTGGAAGATGGTTTAGAGTTGTGAGAAACCCTCTCCTATCAGGAGAAGATTGTGAAACCCCACATTGTTCTGCTTCTCGCATCACTGAACAGCTGACCCATTGACTTTTCTCATTTGACAAATTGTGGTAACGATGATTGTGAAAGTTGTGACGTGTCGTCACATACGTGCCACATCGTGATTCATTGTAACATCCAATAATGGCATTCTTCGTGAACACCGACAACAATTGACGATGATACATCCAGTGGCTCTAAGCATGCCCCCCCCCCCCCCCCTGCCCCACTTCAACAAAGGTTACATTGCAAATCTTTTAAAAAAGTTTACATTTTGATGCAGGTGTGCTTCGAATTGATGCACTTATACTCCCACTCAAGCCTCACACACAAAAAAAAAAGGATGGAGGGAGGAGGGAATGCTTAGAATTAAGAAAATATGATACAAACAAATTTGTCTGCTTACAGATTCAAAAGTATGGCACACTTCTTCACAGTTCACAAATTTCATAGAACGAGTGCTTATGTACAAGCAACCCACAACATGAAAGTAAGGGCTTCACATGGCGACATAAAATATGTCAACAGTCATTAGCACCATAGAAAAGATGTCGAAAAACTTCAAGTTTCAGGTCAGCATAAGTGTTAACAAGACATGTCTGATACTTTGCCAATTTGGCCACCAGGGTGGCTGTATTCTCCATCACCTTCCGTGGCATTTATGTAAACACAACTGCATCCTACATACCACGATTCTGTTAGCAGCCATGCTTTGAAAGCCATGTAGTGATGGTGTCTAGAAATAATGGAGAGAGCCTTTCATGGCCGTAAACACGGTAGTACTCATTTATGCTTCGTCATACTGTATTAGACATTAGACCACTTCTTATACTAGCAGTTTCAAACTCTGTCACGCATTTTTTTTTTTCATCATGCCAAACAAATATGTTTCATGCACTGGCGAGCGCACAACCTACAAATTCCGAAAGCAAACATTTCTTCAGGCTGCTCTCGGTGAAAACAAAAAACAGAACAGAATTCAGCTCAGCTTCCCTGAGGGATGCACTGGCCACTTTCTTTGCACCCTCCTGAGGTGTCGAACAGGGAGCGATGGTAACAATACAAAACGCGGGTGTAATAAGCATCGCACCTTGGCGATTCGTTTGATGAAGGGCACAGTGAGCTCCCCATCGTAGGGCACCAGGTTCTGTATGTGGCCAGTGCTGCTGCAGGCAACCAGGTACTGCGTTGCCGTGGCAACGCACACGTAGTCTCCATCCATGGCCTGCAAAATGGAGGAGGATGAGGAGAAGCGCACGGGAAAGCTTGCTTTTCCGAACGAGTTAATTAAGCTCTATTCAAAAGCCGAAACAACTGCCCTGAAAAAGTGTGAATGGAGGATCGAAACTCCTTATTCCTTAACGGCATGACCGAAAGCGGGATCTACACTACTGATCTTCTTTAGTGGTCAGTCTGCGACCAAAATACAGCGTGGTACATCAATAAATGGACCTCTTTAAAGATTTTAGGGGCGAAGCCCCAAAGAGGCTCAGGCTGTCGGCATCTCATGTCGTTGTCGTAATCGTCGTCTCATGTAGTCACGGTACTAAAACACCAGGACACTTGTTTACGCCTCGCACTAAAACATCACGCTTACTAAAAAGCACCGGGACACTCATTTACGCCTCGCGCTAGAGAGCTTCGCGCTTCAAAGACACGAGACTTTTACAACCAACATCTCCGTTGGCAAAAACGCCAAGGTGCTAAGAATACACTTACACACTGCATGCTTCGGCCCACCCTAGGTTTCACATTAGTGGAGATGGCCCGTGATTTTTTTTTTTCTCAGCAACCCGCAGCTTTGTTCGCGATGTCAAACAAACTAGACCACAAAATGCGACCTTCACGTAAAATTTGAGTGCAAACGGAGCAGTGGTTTGCTCAGAAATTTTTTTTAAAAAAGGTCCATTTATCGATGCACCATGCTGTACAATGACGGGAGGAACAGAGGTAGCCAACCAGATTCTAGAAAGTCTAATAAATTCGGAACTTTCTGTCTTGTTACAAAAATGCTGGCACATGTCTTTCAGTAGACATCAAACAAGAATCAGCTGTAAGAACCTCATTTTTCCTCCTATGGATTAGCATTTATGTGACAGGTATCTCTGCACACAATCCCCCTTGCACATTGCCTCCTGTGGTGTGAGAACCATGAGAATTTAACGATTACTGTACATACCAGCAGACCTACTCAGTGACCACCACATACCGTAAATTTTTTGGTAACTTCTGAACTCCTTTGTTTTTTTACAACTGAGACAAGCTAATTAGCATGAAAGAAAATTGGGTTTTTGCTGTCATTCAACCTGCAAGCAAGTTAATTAAATGCTCGTGATGCCTTCCACCAGTGGGACTGCTATGTTCTTATGCCAGTGCTAATACTTTCCTCTCTATTAACCTCTGAGCAGTAGACACCAATATAAATGCTGTTACAATTTGATCCACGAAACTAATAAGGAAGTAACAGAAAGAAGTTTCTCAGCATACAAACAACATTACGCACAAGCAGGGAAATAAAAAAGTGGGATAATAGCTTTTGAGGCCAGTGTTTGCTGCACTGTGAACTCCCAAGGTTACAACTGCCTCACTACCCACCTACTACAAAGGTGAAATTGGTGTGTGAAACTTTGTATAACAAAGCAATCCTCCATTGAAACGCATGGGGAACAGCTGGCTGGGTCCCTCGATGTGACAACCTCCCCCTCCCTCCCTCCCTCCTCACCATGGCGAGAGGGGGCTCGGGCAGGGAGATGTCGCTCTGGTGGGCCACCTTGCTGTCCGTCACGGCGTACAGCTGCAGCTGCCGCCGCTTGGCAGTGCACACCTGGTGGAGGGCGATTCCCACTCGTTACGCACACAGTGCAGCGAAAAAAAGAAAAAGATGTTACTCTCGTCTACAACTAACAGCTGCTATGAGTACTCCACTCTGTCTATATATACATTAGTTATCTATTCCCTTATGTTAACTTATTTTGTAAACGCTATCAATTTGCAAAAAAAAAAAAAGAAATCTGTCGATATAAATCAAACCCACATATTGGGTTCCAAAAATATAAATTATTTGCGAATACTGCCTGCGCTGTTTACTGCACAATGCAACCACTCAGTCTTCATGAAGGAGGAGTACTGTGCAACTGCATCATGTATGTTCAGATGACGTACCAGCAGTTATCAAGCTTCTTCTTTTTTTTTTTTTCCCAGCCAAGTGTAAACAGCGCATCATTGCGTGAAAAAAAAACATATTGCGGCACTGTAAGGCACATTCACCGGGCTGATTACTCACAGACAGCTGCTAGACTGTCAAAGCTACAGTGCTCTCGCTTGTGCCAGAAAGGCCCTTGTTATCTTATCTCATTTTCTTCAATGCAGCACACCGGCACCTGACCTTGGGAAGGCCACACACGCGCGCTCGCTCGCTCGTGGTAACGATAGGACGGCGGGGGTTCAAGGCTGAACAGCAAAACGTCCCTTTATTTTTATTTTGCAGATAACTGGCTAAAGTAGAGCAGGAAGAAGATTGCAATGGCGGACGTCAACTGTGCACGCATCAGGGCATGGCTCGCATTCCAGTGAAGCTGCATTTTGTGCAGAATTCACATATGCATTCACCCCAACTTTACTCTTAAAGCTCTTTGCACTTAACACTTTTTACTCTTAAAGTCAGTTACTAGTGCAGGTCATACGTTTGAAGATAAATATGTCTTGTAAGAACATTTAAGTAAAACATACAATTGCTCTGAAACATAAAAATGGTTTAGCACTTCTCTCTTCACCACCTGAAAATTTAAACTTGCTTCTCAAGCTCGCGTAATGATTTCAGCATGCAATTTACAACAACGTCAAATTGCAAACGAAACAGCATCCCCATGTAAAAACATCATGCTTGTATAATGGACATTCTGATTTCTCCCTCTCATATAGCACTTCTTCTACATTGTATTGCATCTCTATCACGAGGCACCTGTAGTGTTCAGTACAAACACGATAGCTCTACTGTCTCCAAAATAACAGTTCCCCATCAGTAGAAACGCAGGCATAATAAATGGTTATACAATCTCTCATAGCCAACTTTAGTCTTAAAGAAGCCCCATTATGCAATAATAACAAAATGGAAATGGCTTTCTCAGAATATTTTCTTATTTTCAGGCCCCCTACTTTCACAAAATTTAGTGTCAGTGAAATATTCTGTCACTTTCAGATCTGGTTGGATTCATAAAATATTAGGCCTCTTAAGAAAAAAAAAAAAAAAAAGAGAGAGAGAGAGAGAGGCCACTGCCGCATACTTCAACGAGAGCTGCCCTGGACACAGCCCAAGTGGAAGAGAGTTTTCTCAGGTCCTTGACTGACTTATTTATACAGGTACCTAAATCGCCCTCTCGGGCATTATCAGAGGTGAAGAAATACAATAGAGCAAACAAAATAACCAAAAAAGAAAAAAAGAAAAAACAGGGCAGCAAAAAAAATAAAAATAATGGGAAATACAGAACCCACCAAAAGCATGCAATAACTGTTACTATAACAGAAAATTATGTAAATTTCCAGCAAAAGATGAGGAACAGGCAGACAATTTCTTCTGGAAAGCTGTTCCACATATGCGCAGTCCTCGGTGAAAAAGTCATATATTTCAATACGTTGATCTTGGATGCGTATCCACGAAGTTTTAAAGAATGAATGGTCAGTGTGGGGGGGATACATAGGTAGTTATGTATTGTTCCTTGTTGACACCTGTTCTGGTGGTGAATATGCTATATGTTGTAGGCACTTTGTCGGTCAGCAAGCAGAGGCCACTTCAATCTGGAACGAATGTTGGCTGACCTTACAAATAAGGTATAATTGCGTGTCATAAAGTGCACTGCCTGTGCCTGTATTTGTTCAGGTGCTTCTACATTTGATTTTGTGACCTTTTTTTTTCTGATCGCATTTCCTATGAAACTAGTCGTATACTATACCGTAGTCTGTATTGAAACATCACGTAATTCATATCAGCTAACAAAATGATACCATAATCTGCACTGGAACACTACGTAATTCATATCAGCTAACAAAATGCTAGAGTAGCCTACACTTTATTCCAAGATAGGTTTGCAAATTTCTTCAGATGTTGAGTAAGGAGGTCCATGGTGCTACCTCTACTTCCTCACATACATGTAACCTGGCTTGTGATAGTCCTTTAGAGGCTCTGCATAACCAAAAAGTAGTGTGGAAACTCAGAATTTGGGTTTAAAGTACCACAAACATACCGTATTTTCGCACGTATAACCCACCCCTGCACATAACCCTCAGCCCCCCTTTCCGTCGATGAGTAAAAAAAATATCCCACGTATTGCCCACATATTTTACTCATAAAAGGATGGACCAGAGGTACTACTCAAGCAACATTACACATTTGTTTATGCAAAAGAACTTACCTAGCTGAATACGTAACTAGATGACCTGCCACATACATTTTTTTCTGGCTGGTATATTGTTAAACTGTGTGTGCAAAATAAGCACTGTCAACGGGATAGCAGTGGCTTAGTCGCAATTACTGCTGTACAGGCATCACGGCCCAGCCCGCATTGCGGTCAAGCTGCACCAAAGAAAATACCTCGCACATAATCCACACCTCTACTTCACCCCTGAAATTTCCTCACTTTTGGTGCGGGTTACACATGCGAAAATACGGCATGCATACGCACGAACTGTTCAGCCATGTTCAGCCACTTACCTGAACACAGAAAGGGTCGTTCCGTGCGGGGTTTTCGTTGACACAAAACGCGGAGATGCCCTTTAGCTTTGACAACGGGGCCAGGATCTGCGAGTGGTGGTGGTGGTAGGTCAGTGGGAAAAAGGCATCAGTGATCTAGCTAATGAGTTTCTGCAACACTAAATCACGTCGTTAGCCAGTACGTCATTTTTTTTCATCGGAGTCTCTTCTTTTCCTTCGCAGAGTCCCATTTTCCTTCCATAGAGTCTCCTTGTTGCATGACACAATCAGTCTTTTTCCAGTCGAGTAAATTAGACTGGATACTATTTGGAGGCATTAACTTTTGCTGGAACTAAAGACTTCAAACTTTAGAAATTTCATCCAGAATTGAAGGGTGGTAGTGCTTTAGCTTCTTAACCTATATAAGAGAGTACACAAGAACCCCCCCATGAAGAATAAAACAATGTGGCGTTGTTAGTTATGGCTTGTACCCATACCATATTTTCGCGTGTATAACCCGCCCCTGCATATAATCAGCACCCCCACTTTCAGACCGCCGGAAAAGAAAAAAAATCCTCATGTATTGCCCGCACATTTGATACAAGAAAGGCTGCACCAAAGCTACTGCTCACGAAACACATCACATACTATGTAGACAGAAAAAGCGTATATTTAGCAAGTAGAATGCACTGACTGCAAGGCGAAAGTCACTATTCACTAATAAAATTCAGCTGGTCGAGTGCGCTAGTGCCTGTTTTTTCTTCCTTGTCCTTGTAAGTTTTGCACAATCGCTGCCATGGAAGGCTTAGTCAGTGTTACTGCGTAGGAGCTTCACGAAACAACAGGGAATTGCCATGAAGCTGCACGAAAGGAAAAACCCCACTTCCCTACTTTCCCACTGCAATTTTTGCATTTTCGGTGCGGGTTATATGTGCAAAAAATACGGTAATATGGCTAGCAGGTTTGTACCTACAGTGCTAGGAGTAGCACTGGAGAGGTAATTTGGTAATTTATGTGCAGAACGATTTTGTGGAACGATATCCAGATGAATGACTAGGAGTGAGCTCAACTACTTTCTCTTTTTTTTATCTAAACTTATTTGATGTGAGACAGTCTTGTTAGCACGACAAAAATGCTGCCATTTTCCTTAAACCTCTAATAAAAGAGGAGCTCTTGACATGCGTGCTGTCTAAAACAATGAGAGTAGTTTTTGGCTTTTCTCAATCTCACCAGAGCCTCACTGAAAAATACAATACTGCAACGTTGTTTTGTGGGGGTCCAAGGAGTTGGTTCGAGTAGGAAGCAGAAAATTTAAACCCAGCCAATCATGTCCACAGATCTCATTCCCCTCTCGCCAGTTGGGCTGATGGACTCACGGACATTTCGTACTGTGTGAGAGTCTACATAATGCATTGAGCTAAAGATACATTTGTAAATAAAAGGAAATGGTCATGCAGTGCTTGAAACGTTGCCTGGGTTTCTGTACAGCGGGAATGTCCTCATTCTGGGTGTGAGGGGGACTCACCTTCAAATCCTTTGCCCCTACTCCTCATTTGAGAGGTGACACAGACAAAAATATTAATTTTTTTCAAAAGTACTCCAGTATATGCTTCCAGTTTTCACCACCCACGAGAATGCCACAATTCCTCCTTTAAAAACCCTCTTGCGTGCACATATGCACTGGACGGGGTACTGTTGTATATGTATTCCCGTATAGGTATTCCTGTATAGGTACTCCCATACAGGTACTCCCATATAGGTACACCTCTATAGGTGCCCTCCATATAGGTTTGAAGCTGCTTAGAGTGAATGCTTCCTTACTTCCAGGTCAGCTGTGTTAAGGCACATGAAGTTTCCGTCACTCAGGCAGAGCAATCGTTCCAGCGCTGACATCGCCTTCAATGTCCGCACTGGCTTTTTCTGCAGGGAAAAACAAGAAAAAGTAGGAGGAAAAAATTGCTGTTGGACCACCATTTGGAATTGCAAAAGCACAGTACAGATTAATCCAAACAAAATGAAATACTTGTACAAAAGAATGCAATAATGTCAGTTGCTTTTTATTTGGCCAAGAATACCAAACACATTTGGTCTAAAGGTAGGCCCGTTCGATGAAAATGAGCGACGCATGAATCAGTGGTAGTTATGTTATTCATGAGCTTGAAGCCTTTCAATATGATGAAAAGTCACAGATTCATTCTCGCATAAGCACTTCTTTGTTCTTGTGCTTGGTTACTGCGAGTGCATGTTCTCAGCTGAATGAAAACCGGAAAAAAAAACAAAAAAAAACTTCCTGCAGGAAAAAAAATGAACAGATGCCACTGAAATAGTTAGCCATTACGATTGCTACCACTGACACCAGAAAATTGTTTATTCCTCCAAAAAGCCTGCCTCACTTGTAATCACTAATGTGCAGTGAGGGAAAGAGGGTGAAGATATGCAAGCAATGAAAACCATACACATATACAGCACGGTTTATATGAAAGCAGACACACTGTAAAGTTGGCACCCTTTCTATATCTATAAAAGTCATTGTTTTTGTTAGATGCCAAAAACACACAACAACTTTTGTCAAAAAAAAAAAAAAATGAAGGCTACTGACTGCCCATGTTTCAAAAAAGAAGGCAGCAACAACTACGACAGTCTCCATTTCCCTTCTTGTCTAACTTCCTGCACTCCTGAGGGCTACAAAGACCATTTGGCACTAGCAATCGAGTTTGTCTGAAAACGATCAGCTGAGTAGCCTATAACTGCAGAAATGGTATTTGGGAATACCTAGACAGTTTGTGAAAGTTACACCAGACGTATACCTCTGTCACTTAATTTACTCGATCACTTACTTTACCTTACTTCTGTTAGCAGCATGAGAAAATGTTTGTGCACACAATTCCTTTGTTTGGCGGTGTACGACTTTGAAAGTGTCATAAAAAAAAAAACACTATGTGCTATTCGTTGTTATTGCTTTGAAAGAAAATGTACAAAAAAAAAAACACTGGTAAGGTAACTTAGCATTGCACTCAGAGTTGTGGGGTGTAATTTAGTAGGTAAACGCGACCCGACCTATAAAGACAAAGGGATCCATGAGTACATTCAGACAGGTCACCTAAACTAAGTTTTACAGCGAAACTGTTAATGGCTTCGTCCCTGGTACTTTTTGTTTTTGTCTGTCAGCAAACTGCTTGGTGGCAGAGCCAACTTTCTTGGGAAAGCTACGTAGCCCTAAATCCAATGTAGGTATCTTCGAAAAAAATCGTACAGCAATTTCCTACCAAGGTGACGCTATCATCACAAGAAATTTCATTCACTGGTCATAGTCAGAGTTGTATATGCTTCTGAATTCCTCTCTGTCCTCAATACATGGACTTCTATTATAGAAGCTTGGTTACAGGAAACGGCTGTAACTAGGGTTTTACTGAAATTATATAAAAAACTACATGAAGTTTGTTTGACTGCTCAAACGACTACATCACCAGGGGAAGCTTTGTTTCAACAGGTATTGTGAGTAATTATCAGTCCCCATTTTAATACAAATAACATAAAGCCGCCACGTTTAGGCCATTTCAGAAGCATCACAAGCTATCACTGGGAAACAGACAGCTTTACGTTTGCCTGCTAAGATAAAACTGAAGTGCTTCTAAGTTTCATTAAGCAAATTAGGTCAGAAGTATGCTAAATCACAAAATACAAACGGCTGTGTTTTGTTTCTTGCACTTGTTTGCACTGCACCTCCAATCAACTGTATTTTGTGTTGTGCACTCGTTTGGCTTGGCTGTCCAACCAGTGTTGATTGGAGGCCGTTGTTAATCCTAAGGCCCGGTAGAATGATGTACAATGCATCATAGGAAGCTTGACTAGTTAGTTTCGCTTGTAATGTGCTACGAGTTGCTTACAGAGATGATTACAGCAGTTTATTTGGCTTCCCTTATAACCTCCCTGCGGCTTTGCGTTCCCAGATGTGCTGTAATAGGCTGTAACAATGTTAATGGGGGACACTGGTCTTAACAACTTCTCTTAATTTTCAGGTAAACTTTGTGAAACTTGCCAGTCTTGCTGCTTTTACCACGCTGATTTCAAATATGCCATCATTTTTTCACTTGGTCAATTAGTTCCCAAGATAATGAGAGATAATTAGCCATTTTTGGTCAAACAATAGACAAAACAGTGTTGGTCATAAAACTGTAATCTTTATATTTTCTAACACTATGAACCCTGGTGAATGCAATAATCGAAGCAGTTTTTTTATGCACTGCTTGGAAGTAATTTTACAGCTCATTAAACTCTGGTGGCACCAGTGGCAAGGAACCATTTTGAGAGCCCATTTTAAACACCGAAGTTTAATGAGCTGTAAAATTAGTTCCAAGCGATGCATAAAAAAACTACTTCGATTAATCAAATTGCATTCACCAGGGTTCATAGCATTGGAAAATATAAAGATTACAGTTTTATGACCAACACTGTTATGTCTATTGTTTGACCAAACATGGCTAATTATCTCTCATTATCTTGGGAACTAATTGACCAAGTGAAAAAATGATGGCATATTTGAAATCAGCATCGAAAAAGCAGCAAGACTGACAAGTTTCACAAAGTTTTACTGAAAATTAAAAGAAGTTGTTTTAAGACCAGTGTCCCTTCATAATTTAAAGAGGTTAATTCCTTTCTTGTATTTGCTCTAGGCTCATCACCTGTCATTGTGCACACCGAAGAGACAGAAGATGAAGCCAACACATGAGCATAAGCACACCCTGCCAAGTTTATGCTTACCGTTGCAGGCAGCGCAAGTTAACCGAGGCAAAGACACTGACATCTAAAGAGCCAACTACGGCCACCCTCACCGTGCCGATGTACTTCTGGACAACCTTGCGAGCAGCCACAGTTCGCCGGCCGTCGCACCAGCTGTGGTCTTCCAGGTCATACTGGATGAGGAAGCTGTAATAAGGGGGGAGAAAAAGAGGCGGGGAGGAGGGTTCACTTTGGCGTGTTCTCACAGAGTCCTCTTTGAAAGCAACAGTCAAGACGTAAAATGGACATATTGAACGGAAGAAACGGAGAAGACTTCAGTGCAGCTGCCTGTCCTGATGCTTCAAGCGGTAATGCACCACCTACTGGCTCAACACAAAGACGATTTACTTAGCTATTGGAGGAGCTTGCAGCTTTGAAAAAAAAAAAAAGTGAAATTCCTTCAGCCGGTGAATGTCTGGATACGGTTCAAAATGCTCAAGAATGCATTTAAATTTCACAACTCTATACTTTTGCCTATACTTTCTATACTTCTAGCCTCTATACTTTCTATACTATGCTGCCTATACATGTCATGCAAGATACAACGATGCCAAGAAGAGCATACATGAGCAGAAAGCACCAGCTCCTGTAGAATAGACGCTGGAAGTCTTTTGCAGAAAATCGACAGTTGGGAGAGTGTTTGAGACCTCCAACTCTATTATTGACTTTCAACAGACACCATTAGTATCTTTTTAATTCCTCCATCACTTTTGGTGACTTGGTATAGACGGTATTTGCTTGATCACATTTTCATTAGCACCTTTTCGTGTCATCTAAGAATTGCAATAATGTAAAGACTGCAACACAAGCGTGAGTACTACATGCACTATCGGCAATAAAATTGCTGGAGGCGACACAATCATTTTCCCAGTTAATGCATATTTTATTAATTAATCAGAAAACGTGGAGGGCATCTTGCCGCAGTATTTCACCCCTGAAAAAAAGTATTTAAAACACAGCAAGAGTCTCAATAGAAGTACAGAGTTGTAGACATTTACCTATTTGCTTGCAACAAAGTGCATCAGAACATGTCAAATTAGAACTCAAGTTTTCAAGCTTTACTCGTCTAAACAATGCCTAGGCTCTGAGGTGCACCACAGTGGAGGGTTACAGATTATTTTAGATTATCTCATTTTATTTGATCTTATTGTAGATATTGAAGATGCACCAAAATCTTGACACATGATCTGTTTCCGTTAAATGTCTTCACAAGAAAAACAGCTGCTGTGACTGCGAATCAAATTTAGAGACTCTCTGCAATATTGTGACAAATTATCAATGTCACAATGTACCTAGCTTATTTCTGTTATAGCTGATAGTAATCATTTCATGAAACACTGGGTATGCTCGACAAACAGGAATATTTAAGTGGTGATGTCGCTTATGCCAGTTGGCTGGTGTTGTGTCAGACAAGTCCAACACAGCCGAAGGCTGTGCTGCTTCGACCGGCACAACGCGCACCATACGCACTGGTGCTTCCGCGTTTACGTGTGTTTGTGACTTCCGTTGCTTACCCCACCATTCTGACTGCTATAAAGAGAATGTGCACTAAGTTTAGGTGTTGGATTTTTGTTTTATTTTGTCGGCCTGAGCCAATCCCAACCAGCTGCCCATAATACGTCATAAGTTCAGTGCGGAAAAGTAGCTAGGGCGTCGCACACCTATTTTCTGGTTTCCTCATGATATACTTCATTTGAGTGATGTTTGCATTAAAAGTGGTGTCAGTGTTATTTTAACAAGGCAATCTTTCGAATGAACCAAACTCGCATTTTGTCTCAATGGCCACTTTAGGCAAAAGTCTAACTTATATCAAACTCTTTCCCTGTGCAGTTTTAGCCCAAATATAGAGTCGTGGACAAACGAAACACGAATACGAAAATATGAACCAGAATACACAAACACCGCGATGTCTTTCCACGCGAATCAAAATGACGCGCGACTTAGTTACAAAAAACAAAGGTGGTAATTGTGGCTTTCTAAGTATACCAATGGGGTGCCGTTATTAGAACTCAACAAACAGTATTTTTTCAATTTTGCGTGTTTCGGTTCGTATTTTCCGGTTCACATTTCATTTGTGTATGACGACTGTGCATGAAACAAGTTTGAATGACTTTCTACCCTTCTTCAGGTCTCAGATGTAACATGCGTACCAAGTCCGTTAGATATGACGAAGAAAATACTGCGCAGTCAATTCGCACCACCCGCCCAGGTGGCTAAGGCATCGTGCTGTTGAACCCAAGGATGTGGGTTCGATCCCAGACCCAGTGGATGCTTTTCAGATGGAGGTGAAAACCAAAGAATCTAACGTGAAACCTGGGGAGGGGCAAAGCATGCAGAGTACAAGTGTATCCTTGGCGTTTTTGTCAACGGAGAAGAAACCGTTGTGGGGTAGAAGTATACAGCTTTGCTGTAAAAGTCTCGTGTCTTTGAAGCACGACGCTCCCTATTGCAAGGCATAAACGAGAGTCCCAGTGTTTCTTTAGTACTCATTACGAAGCGCTCCAGCGCGAGGCGTAAACGAGTGTCCTAGAGTTTTTTTAGCACGCTTGTTCAGCACGTGTGTCCCGGTGTTTTTTTAGCGCTTGAACGTAATGTTTTAGTGCTAAGCGTAAACGAGTTTTCCGGTGTTTTGGTACCGTGACTACATGAGATGACGACTACGACGACAGGAGACGCCAAGAGCCCCAGCCCCTAAGGGGCTTTGCCCCTAAAACACCGATGTGTTGAGATCCCCAGGTGGTCAAAACTAATCCGAGCCCTAGACTACAGCGCACCATAAGCCCAGGTGTACCTTTGGTGTGTTAAACCCCCATAATTTGAATTTGCGTGAACTGTTCCACTCACCCATCTGCAGTTCCGACATAAAGTGCCCTTCCACTGCATTCCAGGCATGTTATCTGTAACAGAAGAAATGGGAAATAAAAACAGTCGGCTGTTATATTTGTGAATGCGTCAGCAGGTTAGACAGAAGCTTCTCAGCAGACTCAGCCCTTTTCGTTAGACGCTGAACTTAAAGTGCAAGACGGTTAAATGATATGCTAAACTGATTGCCAGACGAATGGCTTATTCATGGGCAAAGAAACATACGGAAACTGACATAAGTATGAAAGATAATAGCATACCACGCAGGAGCACGCCTAAATAGTAAGCAACTTGTTAACGGCTTAAAGCAATTTTGACGAGGTTGCGATCAAACACCGACTTTAGGGTCACCTCAGAGCTTATACTGCAACCGGTGCCAAAAAGAGAACAGCTTTCCTCGCAAGTGCGAGGTGCTACACATGTGAATGTGAACCGGACGGACACCTACACCTGACGGACTGTCTAAACATCCGCAGAAATTAAATCAAACACCAGTAACGGCCGTTGCGCGCTTTGCAGCAGACGAAACATACGATGCACGTACCCTAACCCCTAAACTTTCCAGTCAAGCACAGAAAGCGGTAAAGAACAGTCGCACAATTCCAGACGGAAGCAACGCAGCCAACAGTGCTCGGACAAACATTCATGCAGTCCACAAGTCGCTTCATTACGGTTTCTCCGTAGGCTCTGAACAAGAACAACCGCGTTAACACACTACGATTAGACGCACGGACTGTTTCCAAAACCGCGCCGTTTTGACCAAACGTACGCACACATATTGCGTGCCCGCGGCCGAAAGCACTCGTATAACGGTGTATGAGGTTTAAAAATCTTACAAAACTTATGCTGTCTATTAATCAACCGAACTTAAATATACCTCGGTCGTCACTGCCCCCGTCGAGACTCGCTCGCTAAGCGGAACCAAGTCGAAGGCCTTCAGACTCATCCCTACGACGTCCGGCGCACGGGAAAGTTCATTGCGACGACTCTGTCGGGGTCTCCCTCATCTCGGCCACCGGTCGGCGCGAGTCGATCTCCCGGCGACGCCACCTCTACATTCCGCAGTCGCGATCACGCAAACGCGGATCCACCCTCTTTTCTCCCCGTCGACGGCCCAAGTCGCACGCCGCCGGCTTGAGGACACCACGATCCGGGCCCGTAAAAGCGCACCGCTGCGACGGGCACGAAATCGGCCGCTGCTCCGTGGTGCTGCTTTGAGCCGCGTGCTTTGTCCGACGCCGCGAGCACGGCGTACACAGCGTACAGAAGACGCGACGTGCCGATGCAGAAGATATCGGGGACGAGCGCCGTCCGCTTTCATGGGACGGGAGTGTTTGGTTTCTGCTTGGCCACCACGCGGCTTTCTCACGGCTTCGCGGCGGCACACCGATCTGAGGCGAGCCGATCCAGCGACGGTAGTCGATATTTGAGCCAAGCACAGCCGAAGAAAAATCCAGCGGCGGTCGGGCGGGAAAGAGGCGCTAATCTTCCGACGTCTGGCGCATAAGTTTCATTTGCGGAAATATTTAATCGCAATCAAGTCAACGCGATGAAAAGAAGGAACCCGTTTGCTGATGATGTCCCCATGCAGTGCAAGTTGTACTTGTCTGAGAGAGAGGCGAGTAGGAGCTGCGAAAAGCGAATGGCTGCTGTGCACTGTGAGTGTTTTGTCGACGTTTTTGACGTAGCACCAAGCTTCCAGGTGACTGGCAAGCTTGCGGCCAGCGCGTTGCCAGTGTTTACTGTTATGAATGCTTTGTGAACGGGCCACGTTCGTTACAAGCGGATTTACATGAAACTGAGGGCTTTTAATGCCAGTGCTTCCGCGTGCCTTATGTTGTGAAAAGAGAATATGGGCTGAAATCATTCTCTGCACTCCTCAAATTCAGAGGCTGCTTAGTTCAGAGGCTAGTGTTTTTAGTTTCATTCGCTGTTTTCTTTTCATTTTTTGCAGCCAAGACCCTGAGAATGTTGTACGGCGCTTCCAGCCTGCGAAACGGAGTTGTCAAACTAGCCGCTACTCCAGCGGGTGAAACACCTACCAGTAAGTGACCGTTCCGTTTTTTTTTTTCTTGGTGTTTTTTTCTTGGTACCCGCAGTGTGTTGATTACTTTCGTTCCCTAGTCATTCACTTTTTAATGCGCAAACGTTAGGTGGCTCATTAAGCGAAAAAGCGGCCACGCCAGAAAGGCGACGCTTAGTCTAATTGTCTAGCTGCGACGCGTTTCGTAGCACTTGCCTCAGAAATAAAATAAGCAATGTGTGGGCTTGCGCAGAGCCATGCGGAAAAGAAGGGGGGGGGGGGGGGAAGCAGCATCTCTTTGCTGGGCAGCTTTCCCCTCGCCCTGTGGCACAGCAGTCACCAGTGAGCCAGGGTTAACTTCGTTGTGCAAAGAGGGACTCGGTGGCATTCGACATGCCTTGTTAGTGCTTTGACATTCACAACTCATAAGAAGTGTTTTGGGGTCCTTAGAGTTTCTTCTGTGTGTCCCACCCCTTCACTGCTACACTGTACTCACTGAATGCCTGTTCGATGTAAGGTACTGTAAATAAACAAGGTGCCAATGCTTGAAGGTCATCTGACAAACGTTGCTGCTGGGCAACGTCATTCTGTTAATATGTGAAGCCTCTTAATTAAGGTCATATGGGAAGTATACCGCACGAGCAAGGAAGCACGTTGATATGATGAAAAGTACGAAATGGTCCTTTTTTTTTTGCATTTGTAGCCTCTGCCAACAGTTTCAATTCCATAGCATTCGTAGGGTTGTTCGTATTCGGGTTTTTATATTTTTAAAATGGGGAGGGGGGGGGGGGGGGGGGCAAAAATCGTGTGCTATTTTTCAAACTAATAATTCAAGAGAAATCAGGGTTTTTTTGTAAAAGCATTCCGGAATTCAAGTTTTTTGGGTTAAATTTACAGAGGTGTTGCTATGTAACACACTCACTTAATTTTATCAGAAGGTGTCACGCGCTTCTCTAATGCTTTAAAATTTATGTTTTTTTCAAGCTGGTGATCAGGGGGACATCAGTGTTTTCTAGCAGATAATCTCTGAAATTTCGCGTTTGTTTGGAAATGAATCAGTGATTATGACAGTTAAGAGCACTGATAACTTCCAAGCAATGAAACATTTTATTCACAAAAAGCTGGTCATTGATTTTTTTACAGATCCTTGTTTACATACATTATCATCTTCATGCGCAACATGTCGGTCTCCGTTCGAGACCTAACCTCAACTGAGAGAAAATTCTCTCAACATTACAGCTTCGATTAGCTAGGAACAGCAATGTCAGTGCAGCACTTGCCAGCCTTGGTTATCAAGTGGTAGAGTCATGCCAACACTCAATGTGTTCGAAAGCTGTGCTTGTGGGGATTGCTTCTTGAAAGTACCGTATTTACTCGTGTGATGATCACACTTTTTTTTTTCCAAAAATATGATGTAAAGTTAGGGGTGCGATCATTATGCGAGGTAAATTTTTCGGGAAAAAGTTTCAGCGCAGAAAACGCAAGTGGCAGGTCAGAATGTTTACGATAAGTCTCATACCCGCCGCGGTGGCTCAGTGGCTAAGGCGTTGCGCTGCTGAGCACGAGGTCGTGGGCAACGTTTATAGAACCAAGGTCAGTTTTAAAACTCTCCGCCTCCGCCATACCAGCAATACGGCGGCCGAGCGACCCACAGCGCCAGGTGGCGTCGCCGTCGCAACCGGCTCCCTTCAGCCGCTGGGGAAGCACCAGCGAAAGCAGCGCGGGCCGCATCTGTACTGCCGTTGCGAGCTTAATCGCGAAATATGCCGATCGCCGTGTTTATAACCTTTTATTTACGCTTGTAAGTGGTAAGTCTAGCCACATGTCACCGGAGCTACGGCGCTCAATCGGTGACAACCATTGCGCAGTAGCCGCTTGCATTTCAAAGGCCGCGCGGCTTTGTGGCTGCACTTCCGCGTTCGTTTAGAGCATCGTCTGCCATTTCACATTACATAATTTACGTTTCTTGTTGAGGCGGCTGCATATTCTAACCCTCTAGGCAGGAAATGTGGCTGGTACGTTATGCAGAGACATTAGTGAACGCTGGCAAACATTGTCATCATTTCGTTAAAAAAGCTTTATCGGTTGAATAAAAGAACCAAAAAGTGGATATTTTTTTTAGTTTCAAGGTAGGAGATATTTTCACGGGATATCCCTCTTGGTGAAAAGAATAGGCTGTCAAGTATCAGCTTTGCGTGGTGATGGGGCAGAGAAGGGAATCAAGACGAAGACGACGATCGCAGTGCGCCCGGCACAAACCGTATCTCTGTGTCTCCACTGCGGTGCCTAGTAGCTCTGTAAATAGTGCAAATACCGCTATTATAATCTCGTCTACTTCGTGCCGGTAAATGAGATTATAGTAACTGTATTTACGCTATTGACAGAGCTTCTAGGCACTGCAGCGGAGACAGCAGCTGCCCGAAATAGTTACTTCTTCCCCGATTGAAACACTTTTAAACGAAAAGAAGCTATCCCTTTATTTTCTGAAGAACAACAACAACAAAAAACCAACATAACTTCTATTGTAATCTCTGCCAACATTCTTTCGCCAGCTCGCCAATTGAAAACGAACTCTTTCCATGTCTCTCAACGATGGTTCACTGCTCGCTGCCAGCACGTCTAAATTTGCAGCACTTTCTTCGGCTGCACCGTTAGCGCTTGTTGTGGCTTTCTGTGCATGCAGACGAGGTCTGTGCAACAATCTGCATGTTTCGGCGTGGAAATTTCTTTCTATTTGCCGGCGGCTTGGATAGGTAAGGAAGCAGGTTTGGAAATATTTTCGGGACGGCTCCTTCGACGAGGCTCCACTTTCCTCACTCAGTTGCTACTTTTTCACTGTTAATGAAGTGGGTGTAGCTCTTTGCTATGTCCTCAGGGTAAAAATTCACACCACACGCGCGATTTGGCTGAGAGGTTTCGGTCGAGACACGCATTGGCACGGTACCATATATCTGCACGGAGGCCGAAGTAACTTGAAGTGCGAGAAAAGCGCCTTTGGGTTTGGTTTCCCCTGTAACCACCCGTGCAACCGGGGACACAACACGCCGGCATGGTGCTCACCTAACCATCTACAACTGGAGTGCGCACGCAAGCACGCATGCGCGGAGACGCTAGCTGCACAACGGCAGGTGTATCCCTCAGAACGTGCTGACCTCAGCTGCCTCCTCAGCCACCCGGTGCTCCGCGCGGGAGCCGGGTGCGACTGCAGCGCCATCAATGCGGCTTGGTGCGGCGGCGCCGGAAAACACTTCGAAGTTTTACAACTGACCTTGGTTCTATAAACGTTGGTCGTGGGTTCGATTCCCGGCCGCGGTGGCCGCTTTTCTGATGGAGGCGAAAAGCAAAAATGCCCGTGTGTACGAGATTTCGGGGCACGTTAAAGATCCCCAGGTGGTCAAAATTAATCAAGAGCCCTCCACTACGGCGCGCCTCATCGCCTGCGTTGCGTCGGCGCGTTAAACTCTACAATCAATCAATCGATCATCATCGATAAGTCTCATGAACATAATAAACGTAACACATAAAAACATAATAAAAACTCCACTGACCACCGAATTACCATCGAGTGATGCAAAATGCAGTGTTTTCATTACGGAACGCGCCGGAATGAGTTTGCTGTGAGGTGAGAACAGGTCGACCAATAAGTGGCTGCTGCTGTCACAGTGTGGGACATCAAGACACGGCTGCCGACACAGCAAGCCGAGCACGTTTTTTTTATATGTTTTGTGAGTACATCATGTGCATTTAGTGAGAGTTTCTTCCACACCAATAATGAACTCGCGCTTGCCGATTACGCTAATATCATTGAGTCTGCGGCAATAACGACGCCATGTCCGCTTTGAAAGAGAAGGAAACTAACGTAAGCACGACCACCGTCGTCTAGACTTGGCACACATACGACATATGGCTGCGGCAAGTTCAGGGTGCGCTCATTTCGCGGGAAATAAAAAACGTCATATTTTGACGACAAACTTCAGGGGTGCGATCATTATGCGAGTAAATACGGTACTGGTTGAGAACGACGGACTGTCAGACCACAACTGTGCAGAACGATACTTTGAAAGGGTGCATTCGGGGAGAAATCAGGTTTAACCCCATGCTCCTGAAACATGTTCGGGGAGTAAAATCGGGGTAAAATCTGGTTTACCCGAAAACGAACAACCCTAACCATTTGTCTCCAGAGGTAAACAAGGTTATATATACCTGCCTTGTCTCATTTCAGTGAACTCATCGCAGCCACAGCAGTGTGGGTCCTGCCATCGAAAGTGCGTCGTCATTGTGTCGACGTGTGCCTTCTGTGATCGGATGTCCTGTGATGCTTGCACACGCTCATGCAGTTCTTGCGAGAAGGCCTTCTGCACACTGTGTTCTGTGCTGAGGTGAGCTATTTTAACACAATGGGGATTTTGGGGGGGAATGTTGTTCTGCACTGCTCAGTAGTACAGGGTACAAGTCCATGAAAGGCACGCCGAGATGTTATGCATCAGTATCATGAATGCAGCGTGAAGCAATACAAGGCCATGCACTGAAATTTGTCGGGATCATCTCGTGCCTTGTATGAGAGCTGATGTCACAGTTTTGCTATTGACCTTTCTTTTAACTCCACAACTCATTTTTCACTAACCTGAGGAGTATAGTATATTATGTACATGTGGCCTTACCTTTGTACTGTTTTTCAGAAAAGGAAAGCTCGCTCAGTTTATGCCAGCATTTCTGGTTATAGCCCTGTCCGACGGACACTTTCAATCCGGATTGAAGCAAAGTGCGATTGACTTTTGAGCGCACTCAACGTATCACTGCACTGGTTGCACTTGCACCAGTTGCACTTACGTATGCCAGATGTTGCCAAATATGTATTCTGCAGTCGACACCTGGTAGCTTTGCACTGTCCTAGGTATATTAACTACATAAATGCTATCACATGTTTATTTGAGTTAAGTTATTTGAAACAATTTGTGGCTTTGGCTGAAGTTATCACCTTCTATGCCATTTTTCAGCGGGGACGAGATTATCACCGCTTTTGTTCGATCGCATTTAGGAATCTCAATCGTGCTTGGGGAACAAGAATTGAGTTCGAGTGGGATCGAGCTCGATTGCGATTGAAACTGGCCATTTAACAGCGCCCGATCCGGATTGATCTCAATCCGGATCGGCTCAATCTCAATTCAAAGTGCTCGCATGACAAGGGGATTAGTCGTTACGAATTCCTGTGATGCCGAGCCTCTTGGCGGTAGTACTATAAGTACTTGAAAATGGTACTTATTCAAGTTAAAGCTAACTTCCCTTATAAGTACTTGAAAATGGCACTTATCTGAGCTAAAAATAATCTGCCCTTATACACTCTTTTTTAAATCCGGTCCATCAGTGTTGAAAGTTTTGGAAGTGTTGGCAGTTTAGCAGAATTGTTTGCGGAAGCAATTTTTCCAATCTTGCAAATAAGTTGCAGGATACGCGAAAGTCAGGTGGTCGTGAATATTGTATTCTGAAGATCTTTTGTTGTTTTCTTCGCAGGTATACGCAACAAGGAGAATATGCAATATGCCTGTCCTGTGCTAATTAGATTACCGTGAGGATTCCTGTTTCGATGTAGATATGTAAATATGGCCTTAGTTTGTCCCTGATTTTTAAGCTACTTATGATGATGACGTGAATTGTGATAGGTCTGCAAGTCAAGAACAAATGTGTATTCGCAGCCGACCATGTGCGCCTCGTGTAATTTTAAGCGTTTTATAAAATGTTCAGTCTTTGTGCACATTTACAAATGTAGTTCTTTTACCTTTTTCGGAATAAATTGTTTCAAAGTGGAATACCGTGGTATTATTTCTTGTATGAGTGACTATATTTCCGAAGTAACTCTCTGTGCTAGAGGATGCCGTTGCAGATGCGTGCTAAAAAAAAGTTTTGGCATTGATCTTGCTCCTGCTAAAAAGATTGATTGCCTCTAAGCTTCAAGCTTCGTTATGTGACAAGGTATCATGCAACTTTATTGTGTGATTGCTGTCAAATATGCACGCATGAATAGCTTAAGTAACCACATGAAGCTTGTGGGTTGTTCCTGGCCACCACTACATAAGCAAGTTACAGGGGTGCCAGTAAGAGGGCATTAAATGGTGTGCCCACACTATGTACCACTGTGTATTCACACTATGTACCCACACTATGCACCAGGTAAACTAGTGAGTTACGCTTGTCACGTCGCGCACTAAATCGCCCCATGTGGTTCCCCTAGACTCTAAAAGGCTGCATTAATTTGTTCTAAGTTAAAGATTACAACTTTCGTTGCCATTTCAGCTTTCCACAATGAACAGTGCATTGTTTGTAAATAAATATGATGGCTTTTCTCTCCGTTTTGTTCTTTCCGGTTTTGAATGCGAGATAGCATGTAGCAGACCGAACACCAGACAAACCGGCTGAGACTGTGTAGTGCTGCCATCTAGTGGAAGGCAAAGAAAATATCTGCGGTAGGCCAAGGTGGCGATTAGTGAATCTGATTGGTGGCTCAATCGTGCGGTTCATTGTGCCAATAATCTCTTTTGCTGCTAACTAAGATACCTCTCCAATTCACCCAGATAAATCTTTTGACTGCACATACTTTGTTACAAAGGCAAAAAACCTTACTGAAATCCGAACTGAAACAGAACATACCATGTCTGGTAGCAAGGCAGCATGCCCATTGGCGGATCCAGAGGGGGGGTCCGGATGTCCTAACCCCTCCCTTAATTTTTGAATTTAAACCTCCAAGAAGATGACCACTCAGGTCGCAGAAAAAGGTGAATTGATGACTTGTTGTATTCCTTGTGTTTTTGCTTTCCCGAAATTTCAGTGAATAAATAAGGCTCCTCCTCCTCCTGCTTATCATCATCATCATCACTGATAGGAGCTGACCCCCCTCTCAGAAAAAGCCTGGATCCGCCCCTGAGCATGCCTAGCTTAGGTCTGTGCCCTTCTAAGAAAATGTGCTCAAAAAAGTTCCCAGATACACTTAAGATTTTCATATTTGAACCATAAGAACACTTAAACAAGCTGTGGCAATTTTATTTCCCTATTCACAACTAAGGATGCTGCAAATTGGGCTGAAAAATGTGCAGTGCAGTGATGCGTTTTCACGCTTTCGGAATTTTAAGGGGGTTAACGGCTGCTAGCTGCCACAACTGGCATTTCTTGTACTATCTCACTCTTGTTTACTGATACAAAAAAACTTTCTTTCATATCAGTGTCCCCTTAAGAAAACCTGCTGTAGTGGCTAAAAATTATTGTCGCAAGGTAATCAGCAGAACTATTAGAAAAGAATTGCGAATGCAGGTTCAATAGGGACCCCGACTGAATGAAAAAGCAAAAACTCCTTTGTTTGGATCCAAGCACGTTATAACCATCTCCAGGTGGTTAAATATAATTTGAAGCTCTCCAATATGGCACGCGCCGTAGCTCAGGAGTAGCTTGAGCCCATACAACACCCCAAATTTTTAAGGGAAGAAATTGCTTCGTTACAGGCAACGTTTAACGATGCTTTCGGTGAGCGAGAATAGCGAAGTAGACATCTACAGAGCACGTTAAGTTACAGCATGAAAGGTTGCCTTCCGCCTGTTGCAATAAGGCCTTGTAGTAAAAGGACTTGGTTGCTGGCTAGCTGGCTCGCGACTGGTAAATAAATAATAATGCCGCGCTGAAAAACAAGGACTGCGCTAGTCTTCGTCGCTCTTGTCTTTGTACTCGTTTTCACGCAGTTTCATTTCTTTATCGGCTTTGTGTTTTTTTTTTCCACTTACCAGCTTGCAGTAGTGAACCATAATTGCACCACTGCGCCGATAACGCAAGAGTGGCCCGCTCGTTGGTCATTTTTTTGTTTGTTTGCTTTATTTGTTGACTCCACAGCATGAAAACTAAAAATCTTACAACTTGTCACAACAGAATCTTTTTCAAGGAGAAGACAAAAAGGCTGGTGGCAGCGAGGTGAAGGGAAGAGGAAACCACACATCCTCTCCCACACTCGCTCGCTCACCCCCGAGGAACGATAAAAAAACGGCAACAACGGCTGCACCTCGTTCGAGGTTCTTTTTTTTTTTCCGTTTTTACTCCTTCCACTCATTTCCGAAAAAACACGTCCCAGCAGGGGGGACTCACTTTGGTTTTTCTAGTTTTTTTGTAACAGTTTTTTTCTCCTCTCCTCAATCCACTCGCTTTTTTTTTTTTTTTCATTTTTATTCTTTAACAAAAGTGTGTCTACTACAGCCTAGCACAGCCGAGCATCCTGTACAGTACAACAATTGTAGTAACAGAATGGAACAGGAAACGCAAACAAGCCATTGCTGCGGCGAAGGCGATTGTAGGCAGGGATTTTTTCTCCAGAACTCCAGCTGAAGCTTCCTCGAGAAAACGCGATTCCAAATTTCGCTCTCGGTGATAAAAATGTGTCAGATGTCGCATTTCTAGAAGTTCCCAACATCTTCAGCGACACCTCAACCACCAGTTTTGCAGGATAAAATAAAAATCTGCCACCAGATAACTTAAGAAACACCTCTTTACTTTTAACTACCTACTTAAAGTTTTTTCCTAAACAGTTTTGTTATCGCCTAAAAAATTTGGAACATCCCTACCGATGCATCGTTTCACCGCAGCCATATAAAACGCAGTTCACAAGTTTCGGAATGGCTTTTACAGACAAGCGGAAAAGAATTTAGAGCATAAATAAGCAGTTTTCCCGGAGCTTGAACCAGTATAAAGAAATAAATTTATATAGCATGCACAAGTGTGAAAAAACTGTTTTTTTTTGTGCATTAGTGTTGAAGAGGATTCAATTTTGTCGATTCCGCTGCGCCGATCAACTACAAACAGTTGGAAACACCCAGAAAGGTCAGATTGTTTGACCACCAGGCTTCACAATGCGACAACCTTGGGTCTACGCTCTGGGAAAACTGTTTGGGTCGAATAGTACGTCCCGCTGCCCGCAAAGTCTGCCGTTCCGAAACTCCCGAACCGGGTTGTTGGTGCATTCAAGCCTCCAGACACGGTACGCACACACAGATAAGACGTGAGAAAGTACAGACGCACGACGGGCTGCTGGCATTTTGAATACAGCGAGGAACACGCACACACACACATGCTTCTCCAGGCTTGATTCCGAGAAAAACACGTCGCATCTCTCCACTAAGACCGAACGACAACCGCCGTCACTCACGTGACACCCCCCGCGTGACCGAACACCCCCCCCTCCCTACCCAACACACGCCTGCTACAGACCGGAACATGTCACGAGACGTAACGTGACACTACATCTCCTAGGCAACGCGTACGCAGTTTTGACGCATACCTCTCAAGGCGAGTTGCGATGGATATATATATGTATATATATATTTTTTACTTTACACTGCCATTCACGAAGTTGCTCTAATGCATTTTACACTTTCACAAAGTGCTGAGTGATGCTTCACGTCGCCTACTGCAACAGTACTACCATCGGAGAGTGGTTTTTTTTTTTTTTTGCTTTTTTTTCCGACATTGTTTTATTCGAGGTCGCTGTGACGTTCGACACGAGTGACGCGAGGCAACTGGGGAGATCACTACAACGAACTTGCACCGACTGAAAGAAAGACTCTGGTCACGTGTGGTTTACACCACGGCTGTATCTGGAATGCACGTAAACGTAGCCAGGGGTTGACGTCGCTCGCGTAAAAATGCACTGGGTTTGGACCATGCTCGGTCGGATAAAAATTCACTGCCGGTAAAGCGGTCGACGCGCGTCTCGGCAGTGTTCAGCATTCTTCAGCGATTCAACTGCCTAGCTGAAGCGCGAATTCCTGTCTCGTTAAAACATTCGTCAACAAAAATGCGAAAAAATACGGGAAAAAACAAAAACTTGCGTGCGGTCAAATTTGGCGAAGAATTCCTGAAGATATCTTGTCACTTTCTATTTAATATCACGAGCTACCGAAAACTACCGGGCATGTCTCGCAGTTTATTGTGGTACGATCCCACAAGAATGGTGGCTTGGGAGATGCCACTTGGACTAGACGCTCGTTTTTTTTTTTCTTTGTCATCCTCGGTGTTGCCACGGCAACACGCCGTCAATAGACACTTTTACCACATATTGGAATGTTGCGCGAGAATCAATACAAGAGATGGCGAGGCAAAAATGACTAGCACGTCGCTGGCCGCACGTCACTGACTAGGAGGAGATCACGAGTTTTGCACGAGCTTTTTCTTCCTCTTGACATTGGAATGTCATTCACGTGCCTTGAAAAAAATCAGGTTGCAAACAATGATTTGTCTTCTAAATACAAAACTAAACAATCATAAATGCAATACTAGGAGCTCTGTTTAGGTAAACAAGGTAAATGCAACGCTGTCAAAAAGGAGAAGTGTACACCTTGAATGGCGATTGCGCAGACAGGATGGTTTGATCACACAGCACTGGACAAGGCAAAAAAAAGGTAAAAGAGGTTAAAAAAAAAAGAAAGACCAGATAAAAAGTACATGAAAATGATGTACAGCACACAAAAATGATTGCACAACAGAGCAGACAGAATCGAACAAAATTAAAATGACCGGTTAGTTCAGGCTTACACGTAACAGGCCACAATTTTCTTCCGGTAATGCTTTAAACATTGCAGTCACTTTAGGGAAAGTAAGCACATTCTGCATATGGTCGGGAGTTTTCTTTTTGGTGTTGTACACCACGTACTCTTCACTTGTTCGCAATGACTAGAACATGAATTCATGCAAACACGGAAAATCTGTCAGGCACCCCCGATTCTGAAAGTCCCAACAGTCTGCACATAGCATGAGGATTTTTCCGGGATGAGAATTCGGACAGTTATCCAAGAGAGAGAAACAATCAAGGATTAAATGCCAGATCAGCATCTCTACTAGAAAGTTTGCCGTGAATTTGGAACCAGTAGCCTTGAATGGCTATCTGCTGGTAAGAAAAGGTTTCAGCGTGGAGCCTAAAGAGTCATTATTTTTTCTTTCAGTAAATTGCAACGAGCCTGAAAAGTAGCAGCAAAACAACTGCACCACATTGTTAGTTACACAGTGTGTTGACTAGGACATCACTGAGATCGTCCACGGAGTAAACTAGATTCTGTAACAGTGCAAGAGAATACCTTGCTTAAAAAGGAATGGTTTAATATGGGCACAGCCCGCACTTTGCAGTGGTATACTTCCAAACTTGCCTGAAAATCTGGCGTTTACCACCAGCGCAAATGCTGGCTTTTGTCAAATACTTTTACTCGTCAATACAAGAGGAATGCTCCCTATAACGCCCAATCAGAAGTAAAACGGTGTACATTGGCCTCGACTTTGTTGCAGGTGGAAAGGCACCTCGTATTTTTTTTACCTAACTGTGGGTGTGGAGGAGGTCAAACACAATGCACGGCGCCCCGGAAACACTTCAGATAGGAATCGAGTTTCAGTTTCACTGTACTGCTGTAAAATGGAATTACAACTTTCCCAACCAAATGCACCAGTGTAGTGGTGCCTCCGTCTGGACTTGCTTCAGGCCGACCACCAAACAAGCATGCATTCCTGAAGCAACGAAGCTTCGGCAGCGGGCGACTTCTACCGAAAATCTAACCAGGAAATCCACAATCATCGTACAAAAGAGTCTTGTATGCCGACACTATTCTGCTACGGGCTCAGACGCTTATCTTGGCTCCCTGAAGGAACAACGGGTCGCACGCACAAAACAAATGGCTGGTCACATCGCCCTTGAAGGAGTGGCAAAGTGGTTGTAGTTGAACAAAAAATAAACTTTCGCCATGATACCTCACCCGTCTTCTCTAGTCAGATCGAGAGGAGAAAAAAAAAATTGGCAACCATCTTTCTTTTTTTCACTTTTGCCCAGAGGTGGTTGGGGGTTGTTTCTTATTGCATGGCTGTTCTGCGGTCAGCGTCACCTTTCCAGTATTCACCACGGGCTGGGGGGAGGGTAGGTTCAAGTAGTGGGGGACAATGCTCCATAAGAGAATATATGTACACATTTACACATGGGCAATCAGCATTTACAGAAGTCACACTTAGTCGTCGTCGACGGTGCATTTCCTGTCGCGTTGCGGCGGACACGCGACAACAACGTACCCTCGATAGTAGAAGGGTTGAGGGAAAAGGTCAGAGAAGGGGCGGGCAGTTGTGAACAAAGACATACACAGAGAGGGAGACACGTCCCCTGTTAACCGACCTCGAGACGGACACGGCCCAGATTTGGGGCCGTCCAACGTGGCTCGATTCGCACGCGGCTACATTTTCAACAACCGATGAGCGACGACGCAAGCAAGTTCGCAGCTGTCATTTTGTTTTGCTATGATCACTTATAACCACTGCCCACATATTCTGCAAATATTGCAGAAAGTTACCACTTACTGTTCTATACAACAGAATGCTTTGAAGGTTAAAAGTATTTTAAAATGCAAGCCCAACAAAGGAGGAGTTGGCCAAGTGCTCTTTTTCTTGGCACTTTTAACATCTCGTACTTCTTAATGCTGGCAGATGTTTTGGTATCGCGTGGTTGTCCAATATCTCCTCATTATCCGCGATTATTCAGTATCACGGATGGAGCTATCTTGCAGGCAATTAAATGACGACATAAAAACCAGCCTACCATGTTCAGTTGCTTGTCAAGTCACTCATCAGCTAGTTGAATTTAACCACGTGCGAAATGAGCCTTTTAAAACCTAGATATTTTGGAATTTTAAAGTGCTACTATAGGAACACTCCGACAGATGCGAGAAAAGGCAGGCGGGCTAGTTTTGTACGAACAGAAAGACAAATCAATTAAGGAGGCGTTTCTTCCACTTGGCTAAGAGAGCATTACCACTTTTCTCTATGTCTTTCATTAGAGCTCTGCGCTGCACCTGACAAAACTGCTGAAGGTTCAGTGGGATGTTTTGAATTAGGTATGGAGCAGGGGTTGAAATGCATCATCACAAGTACCCGACGGACCTCCATGGAAGCTTTAACGATTACTATATCAGGCGAGTACAGTGACTACATTCATCACTCCCAAAATGGTTGTGCAAAGCAGACTCAAACAAGCTCATGGAAATAACTTCTTGGTAGTGAGTCCAATGTTCACGACCACTTATGCAAGTTTAGAGAAAAAAAAAAAAAAAAAAAAAAAAGAACAGGACAAGCGCTCACTCTGTTTTGTTGTAGGTATTCACTATCTCGCTGAGTTTTTACACTAACATCCATAGCCCACTAACTTTCGACCGTGCTACAATACAAATGCACACTAGCAGACCTGGAGCAGTGGATTTGCATTTTCTCGCAACTGAGAGTAACTAATGTCGAGACTGCTGTGTAACCAATGTTGCGTACCTGTCTTCATTAGCGGCGTAGCCACAGGACATTGAGTCTGGTTTTGGTGTCAGAACACCCCAACAAATTTTTTAAAAGCGGTGAATCCCCTTCTTTCGGCCTTTTTTCCACCCATGCTTTTTGCACGCATCTATAAATTTGAATGCGAAAACGAGAATAAGATAAGAACACGAAAATAAGATATTGTTTGGGCGCAGACTAGCTATCTTTAATTTTTTTTTTACCGCTGTGGTATAACACATCCCAAAAAAATATTTTTGGCTACGCCGCTGATCCTCATGGCACATGCCTTGTGGACAGAGTGAAACTTGTCACGATGAAGGGAACTTTGACTGTAGCTACAGTAAAGACAAGGCAGAGCAAGAAAAAATTCATAAACAAGCAATAGAATCATGTTCTGCAGTTAACACCCCGAACCCAAAGCCCTTGGTCTGCCCTTGGCGAAGGCTCCTCCGTCACATATGAGTGCTTCTGTCGCAACACCTCTTTCCAAATGTCGGCATCGCCCCCAAACATACTTTACAAAAAAACTATATTGGCAGTGTGCGCTAATATCTGATTGTTTTAGCGTCACTTCTTCACATCCGAAAGCAATCGTGAGAACTGAACTGTTTGGGGAAGATATAGGAGCTGAAGTGGTGACATAGCCTGTGTCCTACAGGTTTCAAGAAAGTGCACTGGTATGCACTCAGCAGCCTGAAGTTTCTGTACTCCCGGATGTTACAACAGCAAAGCATTTTCAGAACTCCAAATGCAACATTCCTTAGATACACTACAACTGTTGCCCCATGTTGTGCCTGAGAGCTGAAAGCCATTGTGAAAGTAAACTACACATCTCAGCCTTTCCACGAAGTCTGCGAAACAGCCAGCTAAATATACGTGCTTCGCTCTTTTCCCCATTCCACGGTGATTCGGTGAAATTCAAATCTGTACGATGCGAGAACTATACCCAGAATTACAAAGAATTACAGAAGGCAGCATTGCGACAGAGCGAAACTGGGTGGGCATTGGCCAGGACCCTCTGAGATGTGCGCAAGCCTGCACAAAACTGCTCGACCCGACCCTACAAGATGTGCGCATGCCTGTGCAAACGCACCCACTCTACCCGACCCTACGAGATGTGCGCATGTCTGCACAAACCCACTCGACCCGACCCTACCAGGTGTGCGCATGCCTGCACAAACCCACTCGACCTGACGCAACGAGATGTGCGTGTGCATGCCTCCACAAACCCACTCGACCCGACCCTAGGACATTTGCGAACACCTGCACAAACCCACTCGACCCAACCCTACGAGACATGCGCATGCTTGCACAAACCCACTCGACCAGACCCTTCAGCAGTCACCCAGGCGCAGCGTGTCGCTCTTTCTTGCGGCAGTCAGGCTGGCAGCAGCAGTAACAACAAAGGCGGGAAAGCAGAGCCCGCTTAATCCGTAGCAGGAGTCAGGGGGGAAAGGGGTACAGCAGGAAGGGGTAGGTGGTTGCGGGGGCTCTCTCTCCGATTCGGCCGCGACTAGCCAGACTGCTTCGAGCCGGGCAGCCGCTCATTTCTTGTTCGGTGTTCCAGCATAACGACTCCTGTGGTGTGCTCCTTGGCTCGGCCAATCTTGGTGTGCCACTTTTAAGCAACGTGAGCCCCACACTGCTGCAATAACGTCCCTGCTTGTCCGTGTGTGGCAAGTGTGACTAGCTCGGCGGCCGACAAGTCAACGAGGACACCGCAGGAGCGAGCTTGCGGCGGGCAAAGTGCAGAAGTCTAGACGCTAAAAAATAAATTCCTCCCTTCCCCGCGTTCCAAGGCCGGCCGAAGTGTGCGGCGTAGCAAGTAAAGGAGAGGCCCTTGGCGGGGGGGCTTCGAAGCGGCGGGAGGGAGGCCGAAGGGAAGAGAGAGAGGGGGAAAGAGGAGGGGGGGCCCCTCTAGCACTGGCACGAGGCGTTTTGGGGCGCGGCGGGGTTGTCGGTGAGGTGCGTGCCCTTGGCGCCGCCTCCCGCCAGGAGCGCGGGGTCCGAGTCGAGGCTCTCGGACATCTTGTCGCAGATGATGTCCACGAGGCGCTCGAAGACGGCCTTGACATTGACGTTCTCCTTGGCCGACGTCTCGAAGAACTCGAGGCCCAGCTGGTCGGCCAGTTGCCGGCCCCGCTCGGCGCTCACCACCCGCTCGTCCTCCATGTCGCACTTGTTGCCCACCAGGATCACCTGGGCGTTGTCCCACGAGTACGTCTTGATCTGCGTCACCCTGCGGGAAAAGCACGGGGGAGAGGACGGTTTACTGCGGGCCGCCCAATGCAGCGGGATGCGTCGACTCAAAGGCATCGTCGTAAGCTGCTTCCAAGTCTCAATAAACTCCACCTGCCCTGAGTCCTGGCCAAAGCAACTCAACTTTTGCCCCCATCTGTGCTCACCTCATTTCTTAACCGTGCTCTTTGCTTCCCACGTTCTCACCTATAACCAGTCATTCTTTTTTGTGCCCCCAAAAGCTCTTACCTCAACCATAACCTTCGTTCTGTGAGTCTGTTCCACAGTCCTATCACCCTTTGTTCTTGCAGTAACCCATTCCTTGTTTCCAAATGTCGTTATCCCATCCCTAAACTATAGTTTTCTGTCCCCCCTTTGTCCTTGTCTCATTCTCTGCCCCAAAGCATCGTTATCTCATTCCTAACCTTTGTGCTTTGCCACCTTTTCTTGCCCTCGTCTCACCTACCTTCAAATCAATGTTCTTACATGCATGGCTCACCAACCGTCCATCTTATGCAGGTTAGAGTTCAGTTCATTTCCTCTTACTAATTTGAGCCAGGACAGCCTCCGCTTGAACCTGTTCCTTCACCCGTGCCACATGTAACACCTACAATTTTTGACAAACCTTGACAAAGACGGCCGAAATTGTACCTACACCCTTCACGCCAAGGCAGCCTTTGTGGAATCTCTCCCACAATTGCTTACGTCTTATATCCACCTTTTCTTTCTTTCTGCGTGCCACACTAGATATGAATTAGTGACACGTCTTTACTACGGCTATAGAAGGTTTTTTTTGTAGGTGGGAACCACGTCGATTTTTCGCCCCCCCCCCTCCCCCCCCTAGTGCATACAAAATCGTCAACTCAAGCCTTCATAAACAAAGCGTTGTCTTATTTCTACCTTTTCAGGTGAATTTTGATCTTTTTAGCTAAAGAAGAATGTAGCTACCTGAAACACACCGACATATGCATAATAACATTCGTGCACCAATACGAGCAAGCTTCGAAAATCCCCACCACCACAGGGATGAATGCAAACATTCACTCGTGATCATGAGCTGCAAGATGAGATTAGTGCAAGGTGTGTGCAAAATATCTATGAGTAAACTACGTAGTTCTACAAAGGCACGTATGGGTGTACAATAACTTCTATGTCAATGAGCACCGGGTATGAAGTAACAGCTGCGATTGAGTCGCGTAATTTTGGTGAGACATGCGAGAGTTTCCGGCACAGAGCGACACACTCACCAGTCCTGGACGCTATTGAAAGACTCCTCGTTAGTGACGTCGTACATTAGGATGAAACCCATCGCCCCGCGGTAATAGGCTGTCGTGATTGTTCGGTAGCGCTCCTGGCCAGCTGTGTCCTGCACAGGGGATACAGGCAAGCAGGCAACAGTGTGAGGGGGCGAGTTGAACAGACTGAAGCGAATAACAAAACACCGACTTATACCCCTGTCACACGAGCACTTTCAATCGCGATTGAGTCGATCCGGATCAGGCACTGCTACACAGCAGTTTCAACCGCGATTGATCCCGATCCCACTCGAACTCAATACTGGTTTCTCAAGCTAGATAGAGGTTTCCAAGCATGATCAGGCGAAAGCGGCGATACTTTCGTCCCCACTGAGTAATGGCACAGAAGGTGACAACCTCAACTAATGCCACAAATTGTAGCAAATAACTTTACCCAAATACGTGTGCGGTAACATTTATAAAGTTCCGTATAACTACAACCGTGCAAAGTTACTAAACGCCAACCGCAAAGTACATTTTTAGCGCCATCTGGCATACGTGAGTGCAATCGGTGCTTCTCAAGTAGAACTGAAACGTGCCATGTAGCAGTGGCGGTGTGTCGAGCGTGCTCAAAAAGTCAATCACTCTTCGCTTCAATCCGGATTGAAAGTGCCTGTGTGACAGGGGCATTAATAATAGCCTCTAGAAATATGGCTAGTCTGCTGTCCGAGGCCTTCAGCAGAGCCCTTTTTGTGATAAAAACCTCGGGAAGAAATTACACTGGTCGAGTCCAGAGCCCTCTCAGTGCTCTGCTCTGCTCTGCTACTTTCTAAAAACTAAATGATTGTTTTGATAGCTTTTCGTGACACAATTATTTATTGGCATCCTTTTTGGGGCTGAATAAACTTATTTTGGAATTTTGGAACTGTAAATAGTACTGTGCACTCCCCTGATAATCCTTTTCTAATAACAGTTCTCTCTCTCTCTCTCTGATCGCCCGCTCACCGCACAGTCCAGATGACCACAGCTCAAAGCGGTGTGCAAGCAAGTAGACGACTCTAATTTTTTGCTTTTAATTCCCATAGAAATTATTCAGGCAAGAAAAAGTGAGCGAATAAACAATTTTACAATAAAGAGTTATTAGAAAAGCAGTTTTTTCTAAAAAATGTCTCAATGGCAAACGCCACGCGGGCGCTGGGACGGCGCCGCAGCCGACCGGTGTGATCTTTTTCAAAACCATGATTTTATCACTGCGACAACATTTAATTGTTATGCAATACTGGCCCAGATGGCCAACTAGCCAAATTTCTAGGGACTACTGGGGCATGTTTTCTAGCGCAAAAAAAGATGGGAGCCTAGAGAAGAATACGGATGGGACAAACGCTAGGTTCCTGTCTATTCTATTCTTCTCTAGGTTCTCGTATTTTTTTGCGCTAGAGAACATGCTCCAGTTATCCCAGTAACAACTTGCCCAACTTTCCACACTAAGTATTCTAGGAACTTAAGTATTCTTAATTGCTCCAACAGCCCCCAACGAACACAGTGACAGTGCACCTAATAAAAGACATATTAGGTACAGAAGATATTCAACATAGACTGTAAGAGCTGCCACAAAAGTCAAGTAGGAAAGAAGTTGACAACGAAACTTTCCCTATTCCGAATAGCAATGTCCTCGCTTATGTGTGTCACGCCCAAAAAAATGTCCTTTCTTTGTCGCTATGGTTATTCGCTACTACTTGGTGGTAGAAGAGCACCCTTTGGTGGTGGGATGTGTGCCCCTACTAGGGAGGTCAACATGGGTAGGTACATGGCGCGTTGTCAAAAACTATATCTCCCTCCTCCTCAATACAGCGGAAGCAGTCGGGCAAGAGCCCCATTATGCCTCACCCATATCTGGAGTTTGACCCTCTTGTCGTGCCGGAAGACCGTCTTGACCTTGAAGTCGATGCCGACCGTGGAGACAAAGGCCGACGTGAAGGAGTCGTCGGCGTAGCGGAACAGGAACGACGTCTTGCCCACACTGCTGTTGCCAATGATGAGGATCTTGAACATGTAGTCGAAGTTCTGGTCCACCGCGTCCTTTTGCCATTTTTGATCCTGCGTCCCGGCCATCTGCGCATTCGAACAAGAGGAGTGGGGGATGAGCATGCGATCCTTCTAGGGAATATCTGTACCAAGTCAGTTCCCCATCGGACAAACGAGGGTTGGTTGTTTCATTATATACTGCCTCGTTCAGTTATCTGAGCACACAACAAATTCAGTTCTGGTAACACCTTAAACATAACTTCTCTCTGATGCAGAGCTTACATGATTTCTGTATTTTCTGTTCATTTTCCCAGCTCCATGCCCAAAGCAAACCATGGTAAATCATTGATGCCTTTCTATTGTGTTCTGTGCAGAGTCCAATGAGTTGGAACGGGGAGTAAGTGGGCTAGTTGGTGCATGTTAAAAATGTGAGGAACACCACAAACTTACGGGATGAAGAGTAAGATACACACCCACGGTGCTAATGAGTGCATGCTACGATTGCGCATTTTTTCATGGGCACAGCCCAATGCTAGAACTGACTCATGACACTATAACGTTACATTTGTAGGCATTGGTCGCCAACCACTGTTAATTAATATGGTCCGCACTTGTGTTGCATTCAGATTTGAAAACAAAGAACAACTTCCATTAGCTACACATAGGGTGTTATTTTGCAATGCATGCTATACTGCAACACAAGTTCTCAATGCGTGCTTCCAGAGCCATGACATTATGCCTCTGCACACAATTCACAAAACTTACTCGTAAATAGCACAGTATATTTAAACATGCACGTTAATGAAATATGGCTTTTCCAACACAGTGTTTCTGATTCTGCTACTCGACTAGGTATGTTGAAGGAAAAATTGTTCTGTGCTGCCATCAGTTTTCGTGAACAGGTCTCGTCACGCTTCTTACAAGTGCCATCCCAAACTAGTTGTGCTAGAGCAAATTCTACATTTGCTTTTTAACTGACCTTTCCAAAGTGACCAACCACCAAACGGTATCATTTTCTCTTTGCACATTTTTTTTTACATGGCATGGAAGTTTCACAAATAAATTCTTCAGGGAGTTGAAGTCAAAGAATGCCCCAAACTTCTGAAAAATATTCTATTGCATTTAGTTTAGTAACAAACAGAACATGAATGGCAGCACACCCTCGAGCAAAGTGCTGCCCAATTTTCGACAAGTTTTGACAACAGGTTGTGGTGGCTGCTCCAGTCAAGTTGCAAAGAATGCTTGGTGATGCATGCTTTGAAAGTAGGCTGCATGTCGCCATTTAATTTTTTATTTGCTAACACATGAGCTTACAAAAAATAAAACATTTTAGTCCACCAAAAAACAGTGTCGGGTTAAGAAAATATGCAGACGTACTATATGTGCTTTTACTGTCAATGCACAGATAATTTTCAGCTCTAGAATGCTCTTAAAAAAAAAAAAAAGAACCCAAGACTTGTTGAAGATGATGCACTGTATATCCAACGGTACTAATTGACTGCGAGTCCCTTCACCCACTCCCATTCTGCTCTGGTAGAGGGGACGTGATATAGATACAGGGTGTTGCAAAAGTAAATGATTGGGTTCAAACAATTTTCATTCACAAACTGCTGGAAGAGGTCTCAATTTATGGTCTACCTAGTTATGGTCTATTTTGTATTATCAACGAAACAAATAGGCCACAAAATACGACTTTGGTGCTAGGTTTGTGCGCAATACAGCCAGCCATCTCCCCAAAAATATTTTTTGAATATGCTCATTTATTGTTGCACCACCCCGTAGATGCTTGAAATCTTGTTAAGCCTAATATGCAAATGGTGAACACTTTTGTCATAATTCACAAATGTTGTAGCTTGACATTTTCTTTCTCTGTGAAGCCCGCATTCACACGACTCCCACCTGTTGCCAACACGGTGTCGCTAAGGGGATTTGCAACTGCACACAGCATTGCAACGCTAGCTCTGACGGCCATAATCTGAACAAAGGTGAAACAGAACAGCGCTTATGCATATAAGATTTCAAAAGCTTGTTTTATTGTTGCCTGAATTATCTGACGTGATTGAATTAGAGCACCTTGTAATTACCCCCGTTTCTTCATTTTATAGTCCGAAATTCCAAGTTTACAGTTATTTAAATGCACCTTTGTAGCTGCTTAAAAATTTTCGTACAACTCAGCCTCAAACTCCTCTGTTCCTATTCCATCAGAATTGCCACGTGATAAAATAAAATTTGGTATGTCAACAGGTGGGTGACGTAACGGTAAAGTTGATGACCACTCTCGTATCTCTCAATTAATGGCACTGTATTTTGAGATGGCTGAACAAGAAAAAAGTGATCATTCAAATGGTGTTGATGCCGACAGGTAAGCAAAGGTGGCTTCTAACATCGGGAGATAGAACCCATGAAATACAAGCACAAAGTACTGCGCATCGAAATCTCAATATGAAATCGGTTTTCTATTTTCTCCGTACAAAAAATGCACCCGTGATGCCAAAAATCAGTCACAACCATGACCTAAGTTTATGATAATCATTTTCATCATCATCATCACCACCACCACCACATCATCATCATCATCATGTCCACTGCAGGACGAATGCCCTACTTAAAATTTCCAGCCGCTAAATACTGCATTAAAAAAAGTGCGAGGAGCAAAGACGGTATCCAATAAAGAACGTGTGACCCGCTTCGGCAAGAGTTCTCTCACGATATCTCTGACATCGACTCCGCGGAGCGCGACCCAGATATCACTCTGTCTTCAACCATGACACGAGCCCGCGCGATACTAAGCCCCGAAACTCGCGACGAAAGGAAAAAAAAATAATAAAAGAAGGACGACAAAATAAAAACGGCCCCCGTATAATAGGGAACGCATTGCGGCAAAAAAGAAAGAAAAAAAAAAACGACCCCCCTCGACCCAATAAATGCGCGCGCCCGCGCAAGTCGCTCCTCGCTCGCACAATGTCCCGCATCGACCACGCGCAGACGAAACGTTGCCTGGATCGGGGCTCTGCGCCCGTGACCCAGATTCGGGCCGGGATCCGGGCCTCACAGCGCGGGTCTCTGCGTTAGGCCTAACCGAACTCCCAAAGTCGGCATGCGCGCCTTTTTCCTTCTTTCTTTTTACCATTTCGTGGACGCTGCATGTCGTCTGCTGCGTTAGGCCTAACTCAGCCCCCAAAGACCGCACGCGTGCTCCTTCTGATCTCTTTCTATCCTTTCGCGGAAGTTGCATGTCGTCTGCTAGCTGTTAAGCGCACAAGCGCTCGCGTTCGCTTTCCGTCACTCTCTCCCTCGCGACAAACCGCCGCCCTGAGGGGGGAAGGCTATAAATAGGCTCCCTACGAAGAGAGGCAGAGAGAAGAGAAATATTGACGAAGGATGAAAGGAAATCGCAGAAGGATGAAAAGGCCCGGCACGCTACGCCGGACAGCTGGCTTCGCCTCGGCAGTGGTAACCCCGCAGGGAAGCCAGCTTGTAAGGCGACTCGCATGCGCACTTTCTCGCGCTCTGGGTGTCTGTCCCTCGCTTTTTTTGGCGCCAAATACATGAAGATCCAAATAAGTACTCGGGAGTCAAAGTCGCCCGAAATATGAACAATAAGAAAAACTGTGGTTGATTTCTCTGTCATAGGAATCGGTAAAACGCGAAAGTGAAATGTGCAGCGAAATCTGAAGCTGAGCATGCTTTGCGGGTCGGCGGCTGTCTTGTGGGTGCGGCTTGGCGAGCGATGTCCTGCTGGCAGGTCGCTTCGACAAAGGTCATTTCCGTGACGGATATGACGTCAGTCAAATCTTGGTGTATCCTGGCATGAAACACTTTCGTGTTAGTGTATAACACCCGAAAACGAACAACCATAAGTAACCGTACTTTTTGGTAGTAAAGGTTGCTTCCCCGCAAGAAGACCCTGTGTGCAGGGGTGCACCCTTTACAGGCCGCTTGCTTCATTGTACTGGCGTCCCTTCCGTGACGGATATAAAGTCAGTGAAATCTTTGCGTATCCGGGAATAAAATACTTTCGTTTTAAAAAGGTGCGTTCGAACTTCGCGCCACGTCTTCTCGTTTTCGGAGTGCAATGCTGGAGGGCGAACGCGCGAGTCGGCGGCTCGTCGCTGATGAGTCACCTCCTTCCAAGATACGTCAACCCAACGCAAGTAGAGCCTTAAACAAGCTGCCCCCGCAACTGCTCGCCCCCGTCACCAACGGCTAGGCTACGCGCGAGAAATACATATCGCTAGAAACAACGCGAAGATTCCTTCAACGGCGGCGGTGACCCGAGTGACATAACAATAGCCCATCGCTCCCGCCTACGAGAAGACGGACACTGCTGTCGAAAGAGAAAGAAAGAAGAGAAAGGATGGAATGAACGACGAATACTCTAAAAACAATCACATGACAAAGAATTCTCCGGGGGCACATTTAGGTCTGCTTGCGTGCTTTGGGGAAAAAAAAAAAAAGAAACGCAAGGAATATTGCAAAACTTTCGAATTTCGCGCTACTCGGCGACGCAATGCGGGCGGCAGGGATGCGATAGAAACCAGGATCGAAAACATAATTTTCAGTCTGTGAAGTGCGCGTTAGAAAGTGATACGACCAAACAGAGCTACAGTTGAATCTCGTTATAACGAACATTGATAGAGCGAATTGTAAGCTATAGCGAACTAAATACGAACTTTGGTTGGTCACGCTTTATTTCAACGACACTTATTCTTTTATAACGAAAGTGAAACTGTGAGAGCCGCGCGCACTACCGGATATAACGAAGAAATATTTGACCAGCAGGCTTAGAAGCAACTTGGGAAAAACCCCTGGCGTCCGAAACTGCAGAAGTACAAAAGACCCTTTTCTTCGTGGACACTGTGTAAAACTTCATCCAGCTCAGTGCTGTGAATAGCCAACGGACAAAACCCCCATCCTTCCTCGAAAAAATAGGAACGCAGGCCTGTTTTGTCAAATGAAGTTTGTTCTGTCCTAATTTCCCGTTTCATGTTCTGGTTCATTGAGCTTGAAATGCCACAAAGAAAAAGGTAAGGGTTAACTTGTTTATAGTGGGTTCGAAGGTTGAAATATCGCCTTTTTGTATCAAGTATTTTTGCGGGACCCAGATTACCGATTGGATTGAACAGATTTTTAGCTCTACTGTTACAACTAATATCGGGTATAATGAACTCCCGATATTAATTCGCTATAACTAGGTTCGACTGTTAGAGGTGTCACTACAATCGTCCAGCCACGCTTCTTGGCGACGGGTTGGGCCAGCGTCCGCGCAGAAATAAGATTCTATGACGTACAGAGACGGAAAGTTGCTGGGGAATCGCCACTGGTTCGCACGTTTTATTATTTCGATTATTTTTTGTTTTCATGTTTGCGATAAAACTGGTATTACCGGTATCGGGAAAAAGCGCTCTTTTGAATTGCCCAAACTTGCATTTTGTGTTCACGGCCCCTTTAATAAGGCTTTCGCATTAAAAGTAGGGCAAAAGTCTACCGGCTGCGCCCAGCTCCGTGATATCCAAACGGCTCCCATCACTTTAAATGAAACCGTAAGACCGTTACAGAACGCGCCAAGGGCAGATCGCGCGCGTTCGCGCGTTTATAGATGGTCTCACCTAAGGCCCGCCACGGTAACGACGAAGCGATTCCGAGCGATGCAAATGCGGCCGGGAAGCTATTCGCGCCAGAAGTACGCGCGCGCATTCGAAAGGGACCGGCAGCCGCGCCTGGGTTCGCGAGATCGCCGTTTCATGAAGCAACAGTTTTGTATGGTAATGAGGGCGGAACGCGAACGGCGCGCTGGACGGAGCGGGGAAAACCTTGAGACGTCCCTTTAGCTTATGACGAGGCCAATTTGAATGAGACTCGGATACCGCTCGAACTGCGCGCGCGTCTCCCTGCACTAGTAGCGGATCTCTCACGCTTCAGTCGGGCGGAATAACAATAACGGGGTCGCCGAATCAGCGGGCGTGGGTTTGCGAGAAAACAGCACTTGGCCTGTGTAAGAGAGGCCAGTGAAGTGGTCGTACAAAAGCGCTCAGCAGCAGCCGTTCGTAATGGTTTGTTGTCCGAAAGGGAGGCGCGAGGGAGACGGCGCGCTTCCAAGTTCGATTTTTAAGCCGTAATAACTGTCTGCTGGCTGGCAGCGCGTCCGACGCTAGACAAAACAGCCGAATGTTCGTTGACCTGTAAACGCGATTCGCAGGGTATACGACTCTGTCGGCCGGAAAAGGCCCGCCTTCGACGAGAGAGAGGATTTCTCGGTTGACATATACGCGCACGCGACTAGGGCCACTAAATAAGCTACGCTCGACATGCGACGTTTTCGGGGTATTCGGCTGATCAAAGTTCGACTCGAACAATTCGTAGTTTGTGAATTTCGCCGCGACGCGTTTCGTTCGAAGCGCAAGCAACTTTACACGAAAAGACCAGGCTTTCAAAAAGTATTTGCTCACTGAAGTTCAGGTCGTGTTTTTGTTTTGTTGTAGTTCGTTCGGCCATTCATTAGCTAGGTCATTCGTTACCCGATTAAGTCAAGTGACTGACGATACATGCGACTGGTAAAGCGACAAACCATTTCAAGTTTACACCTGAAGCTTTTATAGTGGTTAGCGCGGGCCTTAACAATAAGGCCACCGGGAATATCAAGCGTTGAGCATAGCAATTCGACGACGACGATGATGATAACAAGAAGGAAGAGGAAGGAGGAGGAGGAGGAAGGAAGGAGGAGGAGGATGAAACAAAAAAAGGAGGGGAAGGGGAAGGAGGGTGAAAGGGAGGAAGGAGGAGAAAAGAAGGGGAGGAGGAAAGAAAGGAGGCGAAGGAGGAGGAGGGAAGAATGGATGGAATAATAATAATAATAATCAATCAATCAATCAACCTTTATTTTTGGTGCCCAGGAACAACCCTAGGGTCTTGGTACTGGTACACCATATACAAGCATTCATAAAAACAAACTAAAATCAAGACAACACAACACAGAAAACCATATATATGAAAGAAACAATAAGGTAAAAATAGTTACAGAGATCCCAGAATGCAAAACAGCAAAAAAAAAAGAAAATGAAGCCTAGTGTTAGAAGCCATGACACCCGGCCAGCAAAAACGATGAAGGCACGTGAAAAATTGAAAATACACAAGCAAATACTCAATGAACATGACGGAGATAGATTATACACATAAAACAAAGGTTTTGTAACAAAATGTTAGGAAGTTTCAAAATGGAAAAACGAAGTTCAGCATTACAAGCACTGACACTTAAACCGACAGAAATTCAAGCAACACAAAATCAGGAAAAGTGAAAAATAAACAAGCAAGATGATGATTTGCATAAAATAAATATGGAACAGAAATACGGCACATAAATGACATAAAGGCACTTAAGCTACAACAGTTTTCAATTCATTAGAGAACAAAGACAAAGAGCTCTGGAATATATCAAGACGATCGGAATATTCATTATATGCACATTGTATTCTGCAGATGGACGAGCGTCGTCTACTTAAAGCATCTGTTCTGAAAGTTCGAAATCTTCGGAAAAGTTTGTTCGGCAAGTTGACATTGATAAGTGCAACCAAGTCATCACACAAAATATCACCATGAAGAAGTTTATAAAGAAAGATAATGTCAGCTCTCATTCGTCGACACCAAAGGGAAGGAATACTTTTGAGACAAGACATGCTGCCGTTTGCGTCTTCTTGTACATGACGGAAACGGTGCCTAAAGATAGAAAGGAACTTATTTTGAACCCTTTCGATGCGGTCACTATTGGACTTGCAAGTTCCATTCCAGACAACAGACCCGTATTCAAGAAGAGGTAAGCAGAGAGCCGAATACAACTTTAAGAAAGGAAGCGGACCTTTAAACTCTCTAGAATACCTGCAAACAGCACCCAGACAACGAAGAGACCGACGGGTAATTTGTGCAATGTGGGAAGAGAAAGTCAGAGGAGAATCAAAAAGTACTCCCAAGTCCCGAATTTCGGTCACCCTCGGCAGTGTGGTGCCTGCAATTTCATAAGGGTATTGCAGCTGTTGAGTTTTTCTACTATAGGAGACAACTTTAGTTTTTGAAGGGTTCAAAATAAGGTCGTTTTTGGTGCACCAACGATGGAATGACACAATATCAACCTGAAGAGAATTACAGTCCTGAACACTACGCACTTCTCTAAAGATTTTTATATCATCAGCGTACAACAAAAAAGAAGAATTTTGAATGGCAGAAGCAACATCGTTAATGAAAATGGAAAAAAGAAGGGGACCCAGAACGGAGCCTTGGGGTACACCACTGGTTGCTTTGTACCTAAATGATGTTTGACCGTTAACACTTACATAGCAATATCGCTCCTTGAGATAGCAACGTATAAGACCCACCAAAGAAGCGTGTACATCTAACAGAGTGAGCTTTGCAAGCAATAACGAGTGGTTGACAACATCAAAGGCTTTGCTCATGTCACAGTAGACCACATCCAGTTGGCTTCTACCAACAATTGCTGGGACAGCCTGCTCCATGAAGCATACAAGGTTCGTGGAAGTTGAACGACCACGCATAAATCCATGTTGATTAGGAATGAGGACATGTTTAAATGAGAAAGACAAGACCGTATGAAGAGATAACTCGAAAATTTTAGAGGCAGAACAAAGCAGCGAGACAGGCCTATAGTTTATAGCATCAGTTTTTAGGCCTGACTTGAAAACAGGGAATACGCGAGAGATTTTCCATGAGCGAGGAAACGTTCCCGACCGGAGACAGTTATCAAATATTGAAGTGAACACAGGAACGAATATATTTGCATATGTTTTTAGGATTGCAGCAGGAATACCATCTGGCCCACAAGAAAGCGAGGGCTTGAGCCGCTTGATGCTGGTCCGAATGATGTTCTCGTCCAGTTGTAAACAACCGGAGTTCTCGCCCTGGTGACAAGGGGCGCTGCTGTTGTCACTACCACCGCTAATCCCAAAAAAAGAAGAAAATTGACGAGCAAAGCAGTCGGCCACCTTGACAACCTCATCGCCGTTGGAGTCTAGAAGACGAATAGAATCTTTAGTTGTACTAGATCTAGAATGAATGTATTTCCAGAAGGCTCCCGGTTGGTGAGTTGCTTTAGTTTCTACCGATGCCAGGTACGAAGTATGATCACGTTTGTGCAATATTTTACATAGGGCACGTAGGCGCCGGAATTCCTGAGCAAACTGGTTGGCACCAGAGCGCTTCATCTTTCTGTGCGCACGTTCCTTGAGTTTCAGGGCATCCCGCAATTCAGAAGAAAACCAGTGTGGAAACTTGAACCTCCTCGGTAAATATTGCGGGATGTATTCCTTCATACCCGAAAGCACAATATAATAATAATAATAATAATAATAATAATAATAATAATAATAATAATAATAATAATAATAATAATAATCAATCAATCAATCAATCAATGTTTATTATAGTGCCCAGGAACAGCGGAGGCCTTCGTGCTGGAGCACTCAGAGGGGAAAATGCAGCACTGTAGTACATCAACAATTTGCTAATAAACACTCAGTGAGCAAAAAAAAAAAAAAAAAATGAGAAAAAAAGACAGAAAGACTTACAAAAAACGGCAAAGAAGATTAGTAATAAAATAGTGCAATCCAACCGACTTTACACAATCAAGTCATGCTGGCGCACAGAAAAGGTATAAGACAGCAATGAAATGCATCAACAGCTGGCAAAAGAACAGTGAGCGAGCAAAAAATATGAAGAAGCTACAACTTCAAAGAAGAATAAAAATACCATATTGTAATTTTAGGCAACATTACACAATCAATAGAAACTGTAATGTCTGGTCAATTGCAAGAAGACATCTTACAATAAGCGTAACTATACGGAAGGGTGAGTGAAAAGAAGAAAGTTTTTACAAGATTCGGGAAGCGTACATTTTCAGTTTCAAATGGACGCATGAAGTGAATATGGCAACTTTTAATGATAAAAGTGGCAGAAAAAGAAAAATTCTACGATAATTACAGTCGCAGTATCAGCACAATACACGAATAACAGGAACAAGAACAAGCTCGGTGAAGCCAATGCACACGTCAGGACGATAAGTGAAGAAAAAGAGCACTGCCAAGATGAACCTAGTGTGTCAGAGCTGACAACCCGGCCAAAAACTCCCGAAGAGGACGCTGAAAGATATCGAGCTTCTCGGAGTGAACATTATGCAGATGCTGCATCCTTTGAAGAGGAGAACGTGTGCTGAGAGCTCCAGCTGCTTTAAAAGGGTGGGCGAGCCTTGTAGCTTTTTGTGGAACGCGAAAACTGATTGATTCAAGTAGTTCCGGGCATAAAATAATACCATGAAGCAATTTGTACATGAAAAGAAGGTCTGAGTGGGTCCGCCGGGAACTTAGAGAAACCGTTATAGGGATAGGCTCCGAAGGAAAACGATGCCTAAATATTGATGAAAATTTGGTTTGTACACGCTCTATACGTTGACAGTTGGAACTACAGGTTCCATTCCAAACGACAGAAGCATATTCTAGTTGCGGAATACAAAGCGTTCTGAATAGTTTTAGGAATGAAGAAGGAAACCGGAATTCTCGAGAAAACCTGCAAACAGCCCCAAGAGAGCGTAGCGCCCGCCTAGTAAGTTGAGTGACATGAGGTGAGAAAGTTAAGGCACTGTCGAAAAGCACGCCGAGGTCTCTGATCTCTTCAACTCTAGACAAGTAACCGCCGTTAATACTGTAGCAAAATAAAGTGCGGTTCGTTTTCCTGCTATAAGACATGACCTTTGTTTTTGTAGAGTTAAGATTTAATCTATTGTCTGAGCACCACTTGGAAAATGAGGATATATCTTGCTCCAGGGCAATGCAGTCATTAATGGACTCAATCCGTCTGAATATTTTAATGTCGTCAGCGTAAAGAAGAAAAGAAGACATCTTAATTGCGGCTGACACATCATTAACAAAAATGGAGAACAAGAGAGGCCCCAACACGGAGCCTTGAGGCACACCGCTTGTTGATCTGTACAGAGCAGACGTCTGCCCGTTAACGCTAACGAAACTGAACCGGTTATCTAGATAACTACCCAACAATGCCACGAGTGGTGTATCAATTCCTACCTGTAAAAGCTTTTTAAGTAACAGCGTGTGGCAAACAACGTCAAATGCTTTGCTCAGATCACAGTAGACAACGTCGAGCTGGCCCCTCTCAGAAATGGCTGCCGAGGCCTGCTCCATGAAGCAGGAGAGATTAGTCGTTGTCGACCTTCCTGATATAAAGCCGTGCTGTTTACTTACAAGAATATTCTGTACAGAACTTGACAGTAATTTGTACAGCGCTGTCTCAAACAGCTTGGAACAAGCACAAAGGAGAGAAATTGCTCTGTAGTTTGTTGCATCCGATTTGGAGCCTGACTTGAAAATAGGACGCACTCGAGAAATTTTCCACGCGAGAGGAAACACGTTTGTTTTTAGACACTGGTTAAATATCACCGTCAAAACAGGTACAAAAATGCTGCCGTATGTTTTGAGAATAGCTGGAGGTATTCCGTCAGCTCCGCACGACAATGACGGTTTCATGCGCTTTAGGCTCTCCAAAATCAACTGCTCGTCCAAAAGCACTAAGCTAGAGCCCTGCACGCGATTTAACAATATGTTCATTTCAGAGACGTCACGCTGGCCGCATGTGGCACTGAAGTGCTGAGCAAAGTGGTTGGCGACATTATGAACTTCTTCCCCAGAGGAATCTACAAGATTGATAAGATCATGTGAGTTGTTCTTACGGGACCGGATGTATCTCCAAAATGTTTCAGGCTGAGAATTCGCACTACTCTCTACAGAATCGAGATAGGAGCGCTGGTCCCGCTCATAAAGGTTTTTACATAATTTACGGTAAGAGCAGAAGTTCTGTTTCCATTCGTCACTCCCGGTTTTCTTATACTTTCTGTGGCAGCGGTCTTTTAATTTAAGAGTCGTACGAAGTTCTTTCGAAAACCAATGTGGGTGCTTGGAGTGGTTTGGTTTATACTTGGGAATAAATTGGTCCATACCGCTTTTGACAATTTCGGTGAACCGTTCGACCTGTGCATTGCAATCAGGGAGTTCTTGAATTTCCGACCAATCAAACGAAGAAAAAAAGCTATACAAGCCAATGTAATCCCCACGTGCATAATAATAATAATAATAATAATAATAATAATAATAATAATAAGATGAAGAAGAAGAAGAAGACGGAAGAGGAGGAGGAGGAAAAGGAGGAGGATGAGAACAACAAAACAATACAATCGAACTGACATCGACGGGAGAACCCCAGAAAATGAGCAGGGCATGAAATGTGTCATTAATCGCAGCAAACAAGTGAAAAAAAAAGTGCTACGCATCGCTTTTCTGAATAATGTAGCCCGCATGCGCAACCCGTCTCGAGCATTCTAGCATCCCCCGGACTGGCCCAATTACAGCCTGATCCAATAGCTCTCAGAGGCATGCACCGGAAAACACGTACTACGTGGCGCGCAGAAAACTGCACTATTAATGGCGTCGAGCGCGGCTAATGTTTACGGAGACGCGGTATATAGGAAGCGATTACCTACCTACCCGCACCATAACTCGCGGTGCAGCCCGGCACGCGGCTCGTGTACGAACGCTGACGATTATTCATCCACTAAAAAGATCGCTTACCCACAGAGAAACGACGCGTGGCCCCCGCCGCTTGATGGTGCATAACCGAGAACGACGAAAACGCCCGTATAGTAGAACGCGTGATGGAAGCAAGCCGCTATAGGCGCACAGTACACCCAACCATCGTTGTGACAATATCGTTTTATTGGAATTATCGCTTTAATCGAACTGTACGCGGCCCCAACCGCAGTTCAGGGAGGAGAAGAATCGCGCTATATAACCAAGTGTCGCTTATAAAAAGTCAATTTCCTTGGAATCGTTGTAACGACAGTGTACTGTAGGTGTCTTAAGAACGAACAAAACGTTATCCCCGCTTTCAGTGAAGTACCGCTTAAAACAAAGTCAGTTCCCGTCACGAGGCCTTCGTTATAATGAGAGTTTACTGTAGTTTAAACTAACAAGACGTCATCTCGCTTTGAACGAATATAACGAAGTCAGCTTCCTTTATGACCATAGGACCATTATAATGAGAGAGAGAGAGAGAGAGAGAGATAGATAGATAGAGAGAGAGAGAGAGAGAGAGAGAGAGAGAGAGAGAGAGAGAGAGAGAGAGAGAGAGAGAGAGAGAGAGAGAGAGAGAGAAATAATAAACTTTATTAAGAGCATCGTAATGTGGTGTGGGGTCCTCAGTCCAGGACTCCACTTGAGCCCCTGCGCGCCACGGCCCTTTCCACCAGCCTAAGCTGGGAATCGAGACCGGAGATGGACAGCTCCTTCTCTCGTTGCTCACGGGAAGGGTGCGCGATTCTTTGAATTTTGGGGCTTGCCGAACACTCCCATACCACGTGGTACAGGGTGCCCGGGGCAGCGAAAAATTTGCACAGCGGGAAGTACTGCGTTGGATGAAGCAAGTGGAGTTTGGTCGGTTGAAGAACGGTATTTGTTTGGAGGAGCCGGAGGCAGTGCTCCTGTCCTTTGGTTCGCGAGATTCGTGAGCGGGAGGGAAGATCATTCTTTGGTACTTATACGTACTCCGTTATCTCTTGATACGCAACCAAAGGATAGCCAGTCTCTAACCAAGATACTGTTGTTTACAACAAAACATTATCCACCCCTATGAATGAGAGGGGTTCTCCTTTCCCAAGCCCAAGGATTCGAGGATAACAAGGAAGATGTAAACAGCCGTCGTGGCAAGTAATCAAACTGACTTGCGCACTCGTCGAGAAAACGAAACAAAGCAAGGGACTGTCACGATCGCGAGCGGGCAAAACTTTACGGGGGGATTTGGGGGGAAAAGATGGATTCGGGTAGCGAAAAACCGGGGCAGTTTGAAATTAATGAGGGAAAGACCTCGGCACTCCAGTGGCTCTAAAGAGGCTGGTTACAGTTATTACTGCTTGCGCCGCCAAGACTGGTGATGACGGTGGTGAATTCAAGAACACTATCGAGTAATCTCCGTCTAAACCACTTGCTTTGGAAGGGTTATACAACGTGCACTTTCTTTTATAGCTATTCTGTTTCTGTTCGCTGCCAGGTTCGAGCCGATCCCGTTAGAAGGGTTCCACACTAAAGGCAACCCCGTGGTTCGGCTTCAGCACAATGCAGTCAAGTGACCGATCCGCGCCGCCAACAAAGCCAATTCGGCGTGCCGCACTGCGGCAATGGTAATGCATAACGTCATGCTTGCATTGCGTGATGCCGCACGGCGAACTTGCGAGTCAAATCGTACTACGCTCGTCATCGTCATTCGTCGAAATTTCACTGCTGGCTGCATTGATTGGACGATCAAGTGCATTGCGGTGAAGCCGAACCACGGGGTTGTCCAAGAATGTACGCGCCAATACACATTTCCACCTCCGAAACGTCAGTATCCGAAACGTCAGTAAACATTTGCTCGGGCAGACAGGCATTTCTTGTTCACGCTGCGTACCGCTAAGGTGTGGCGGCAAATTCTAAGAATACATGCCGAAAACTGAGCAAAATCTATGAATCGAAATGTTTTTAGTTCCATCATTAAAATATCTGTATAATTCGAAATCATTGTATGTGTCTTCAGAAAATATTTGTTTCACTGCACAGTATTTCCTTTTCTTTCATACTTCAGCTGATCACCACCGCACTGCAGGGCTCTCATATTCATGGAAAGCTCCGGATGTCAAGACATTTGGTGCTTTTTATTCTCTGAAAATGTATAAAGATCGGTTCGTCAGCCCGACTGATTGAATGATTGATTGATCCAATGGTTGACTCAAACAGTAACGCTCAGGGTTGTGAAGCGAGAGTCGTGGGGGGAAAAAAAGGAACGAAATTGTCTACAGAGCAACCTACGGTTCGAAGTAAGAGAAGCAGTAGATCTGGGGGCACGGCCATGGCACGACACGTGCCGTGAAGAGGACAGACAGGGTACAGATCGCGCGAGTCACCGAAATGGACACCCGAGAACCGGTTGAACAGCGAAGGGGGAGGGGGGGGGGGGGCAATAAAATATGTCCAAGGGGGTGAAGTGGGGGTGAAGTGCTCTGGGTCAATCAAATAACGCGTTCGGCTGACGCGGGGGCAGTTCAGCGTCGTTAGGAGATGCCGTTGACGTTGACGACGATGACAGCGCTTGACGTCACCCGAACGTGATCCGGCGGCTACCGCGAAAGAATGCGTCTGCGTGACCATACGGCTTCTTTTTTCTTTCCCATCTCTTTCTTCCTTACTGTTTTCGCAGACAGCCGCGACACATCGAGGTGGCGAACATCAGACAAGCGGCGTAGGCCTTCAGAAAGTTCTAGATCTCACAAGCGCCAAGCTTTCTGCCGAAGGAGGTGTGGCTCGTGTACCCATCGAAAGCTTTGGCCGGCGAGGGTGAATTGGTGGGCTCACCCCCGTGAAAATGGAAAGAACATTTCTAGCAAAAAATCACATTTTCCAGCTTAATTTATGGCTGTAGATTTATAGATTCTATAGCTGGAATCGACAGCTTCAAACTAGAAAAATTCTCAGTCTAGCTATAAATGATTATTTCCAACTTGCAGGGTTTTTTTTTTCTTGCATATGGACTGACAAATGCTAGCTGGAAGTAATAGCTGCCAGCCGGAAAAAAAAATCTCAATACAGCTAGAAATGAGCTAGAAACTAAATTTCTAGCTAGAAATATTTCTAGATATAAGAAATTTCTGGTTCAATTATCTAGCTAGAAAAAAATATTTTTTTTTCTCACACGGGCACACACAGCTTAGGGGCAACACGGGACACAGCGCCGTTCGGGTCGAATTTCACGTTTTGTCGCCCAATCTCTCCTTGACAAATTACGCCTCGTTTCAAAACGTAGTCAGCTGCAATAGTGGACTGACTGTATATACGTATACGCGTACAAGGCCTATCCTGCCTTCTCAATTCTTCGCGTCGTTTTGAAGCTGTAAATAGCCGTTACACGTCAACCAAAAAAGTACGCTGAAGACATCCCGTACTTTTGCGGGCCCAGAGAATATACACACCGGATATAACGAGATTAATGGAATGAATGAATAAGAAATAAGGCCAACGACGATAGATTCACCTGACACAAGGAAGGAGCGGTTTGAGTTCACTGAAATACGGCTGCTTCGACGCAATTAACACCTTCGTCATGCGATGGATGATGATACGATGATGATTACGCATAAGTCGGCGGGCGATACAGCGTCACGTGTTGTTCACAGTCAGCGAGCGGGCTAAACGTGGTGGACTCAGCGTCAAACTGGCGCGCAAATGCGAAACTACCTAGCTTCGTTTAAATCACTTTAGGCCTCGCAGTGTAAGTCAATATTTGTTCAAACTGCCTCAACGTGTTCAGCTTTAATGTACGCTTTGATATCCAGCCCGATACGGTGATCTCGGTCGACGGGGGACGACGGTGGGTGCGTTGTAGACCCGTAAATGATCTATATAGAGGCCCGTTCCCACTTGCGACGAAAGCGACGGGAATTCTGTCGCTTTGTCGCGCGGCAATCGTTTCCGTCGTTTGGTCGGGACAAATTTTTGTCGCCGCGACAGAAATCGCGTCGCTTCGTCGCAAGTGCGAAGGGGCCTGCACCTATCTTCTCTTCCCCATTACCCCTTCCTTTTCCTGCCCCAACCACCTTTGTACCACTACCTCAACCCATATTTCTACCCCCTCCCCATCCCTTTCTCTCCCTGCGATACATATGTGGTGCAGGCTGGGAACCCTCTCACAGTCACCTCACCTCACCATGAGCCCTCAGCTGTGGTGAACCTCACGGCCTAAGTTTACGCCTGAAACCCCGCTTTGGAAAACTAAAAATAGCATCACAGGATGTGTACATTAAAAGGAATGCCGTCTAATTATAACTTAAAGCAACAAAACAGAGAAGAAGCTAAGAAGGGAAAACGACAGCAATCACGTCGCTTTTATCGCACACCACGGGCCAATTAAGCCAAGACAAGAAACCACCAAACTTTTCCACCTGACTGCCTTACAGCGTTCATGGCTACTGGTGCGCCACAAAACAAAACCAAGAGTCTCCTTCAAAGGGCACCGCGTGGCGGTGGTGCCCTCAAAAGCCGCCGACTCGGCGGAAATTCACACCTGAATAGACACGGACCCCTTTCACCTGCCCCTACAAGTCGGGCTTCACCGCACGAGCGCTTCGGCGAGCTAGGCTTCACCGCAAAGGCGGCACCGGCCCTCCGGGTCACGGGGTCAGGTCGCTGCCGGCCCCGCTCGGACCGCGGCCCCCGTTCCTTCCACAAACCCCGAAACACACCCGGAGGCCATGAGTCGCCCCGAGACGTCGGGAAGGGCGCTCAAAAACAAAAACAGAAAGGGGAAACTGGGAAAACCTCCATGGTCGCTCGCGCAGCGGCGGGCGACTGACTTGCCTTCTATCGATCGATCCTCGAACGTGTTGTGTTACCCTGATTCCAGCAGCAGCACTCGGCGACGGCACGGTGCGTCGACGTCGTCGGCGACGTCTTTCTCTTTTTGTCCCCTCCCTCAACCGTTTGGAGGTGTTTCACGCTTCGCAGACGACGCAGGCGGGGATCGTCTGCTCTTCGACGGGAAAAAAGATCGTCTGCGCGTCGGATGTGGGGGGGTGCCGGCCAATCCTTGACGAAAAGCGGCGAAGGCGGCGACGCTATTCCTTTCTTCCACCACACCAGCACACGCAAAATGCGGGGCACGCACACACACGCGCGCGCACTACTGTACGTCCACGGTCTCCTCCTCACAGAGCGGAAAAAAAGCGAGCTGCTCGGCGGAGCGCCGCTCGGAATACACCGCGTACCGCACCGGCGATAGAGTCGTTGCCGACCGAGGCACGGCGCGACACACACCGACGGCAGTTCGCGTCAACTCCGCGAGATGACGCCACGCTCCGGCTTCGTTGTGAGGTGGCGTCCTCTGTGGGCCGCCAACGCAAACACAGAGGCTCACGACCGAGGGAAACCGAAACTTCCTAAAAACTTCCCAACAACGAAAAACCTCCACCGCGCGTCCAGACGTGATATCACCGAATTTCACCAGCGGAACTGTCGTCTGCTAGGCTGTGCTCGTCTGCGCGCACTCGGGAATCCGACGACTTGTGAAATCCGTCGCTTTACTTTTGTTCTCTCGTTGTCTGCTGCCGCCTGCCCTCATCGATCCTGATAGAGCCTCGCCCTCTTAGCGGTGCTAAAATTACACACGCATACAAAGCAGGGAGTTACCGTTGTTTTCTATTCCGCTTCGCCTTTTGTTTTCTTTTTCGGCGCGTTACAATACCCAGTCTGACGAAGGAATGTCGCCGGAAAGAAGCGCGCGTGACAGAAACGGCTAAAATTGGAATTCCCGGTTACAGTAGCGGCGCCAGACTATTGGTTGATTGATTATCGACACTATCGATAGTTTTGCGACAGTCGGATAATCGATGGCATTATCGATTGTTACCCGACATATATATAATTAGTAACAGCCTCTGAAGGTCTGCGTCGTCTGCAATGCCGTTAGAGCTTGGGTAGAACTCCCGCGGCGTTAGTCTCTTCCTCCCGCTCCTTGCCTCCGCGGGAAATTCAAAGTTCCGCAAACCCACTTTATGACGAAACTACTTTGTTAGAATACTCGCTCCATTCGAAGTTTTCTACGGTCCCTAATGAAAAGTAGGGAACGCAAGCATCTCTGCGGATAACAAAATACCGTTTAGAGCGAAGGAAGTTTAGTGTCCCAGGGACTTCGTTACGTCGGTATTTTTACTCTGTGTCTGTTAGGCGAAATGCAGATACTGGGCGCAAAAGTACACAATACGAAACGAATCAGTACAAACAACAACAAAAAATTACTTGTGCAACTTGTATTTACGGAGTGACTTGAAAGCATTAAAGGGACCCCGCAACACCTTTTCAAATCTTAATTGCTTGCAGAATGTAGTCACCCAACACACCCAGTACTTAGATTAGGGTGTCGCAAAGTACATCAGCAATAAAATACTGCTCTATACCCATCAGATAACTTGGAAACTCGCTCAAAAGATTTTTCTTTCTTTCCCGGTCTTGGCGTTCTGTCGACGGCTCGAATTACGTCATTAAGGTCATGTAGCGGCTGTTGGCCGGTGTTCTTTCAGTTGCAGCAATGAACGCAACTTTAAAAATAAAACTACGACAACAAAGCAGAAACGGAAGGCGTATCTGCAGCGACCAGTCAATCACGCAGTGCCGCTCCGTGCTGGCGATAACTATTCGCCGCGAGCTCGACATGTAGGTGGCGACAGCGTCGCGCTGCTAGTGTGGATGCTCCGCTGAGCGGCCCGTAAGAATGCACACTGTGGGCGCGCTTCGTGCCTTTTTCCCGCCGTATGTGCGCACGAAAGGTGCAAACAAGAGTGGTATGCTGTAGTTCGGTTCCTCAACGTTCAATGTATAGCATGGAAGCGGCAGTCAGTTTTCATTACTACGCCAAAAAAAGCAACGACTAATCGGGAATCTCAGAATGGCCGTAATTGTGACAATGAACTTGTACGCTGTGGCTCGTAGCAAGCTCGATCTTTCCAGACTATGGCTTTGAGCCTTCAATAAGAGCACAAATAGAAACAAATGAGTAAGCCTCGATCTCTGAAATTCAGTTTACCACGGCAATCTCAACCGCTTTCACTGGTAGCATGACGCATTCTTGCATTTGTGGGATGCCCTAAAATAATAACACTACTTAACTGCCCGGAAATTCTTTCTAAGAGCTTACGATATTTTTTTTTTGTGTTCAAAAGGCAACATAAAATTACTGAATTTTGATCAGTGCAGAGATATAAATGTACCCGCTCTAGCGGGTCTTTTAAATGAAATTTTAACGACTCTGAAGGAAGGTTTGATGAATAACGGTGTCGGATCAATTATTTACGGCTTTTGTCGCAAGTGAACTTGCGAATTGAATTGTCAGCGCACGCAGTACAATCAACATCTCATGTTTAGCTAGGTTTTCGCAAAGTGACCTTAAGCAGCTGCTTACAGTGTGCAGACCAAGCTTCTGGGACCACACAGTGAGCACAAATTTTCTGTTACGGCTGCTCTGTTGACCATTTGCGTTCCTTTTAAAATCTAACAGGTGCCTGCAACAGCGAGATGTGTTTGCATTCTTGCGTATAAGGTCGCTTACGAACCCTAAAGATGGCAATAAATGAAGTTGCGCTGTTGCAGATGTAGTAAAACATTTCTTTTTTATTTCTCTTTGCGAATCAGCGCAACGGGTTCCCGGTAACTACTTTGTTTTGTAAACTGAATATCGCCTTTGTCTTGGCATTTAATTCTTGAGGATTGGTTAAAAAATGAAATTCCGTGCATTTAGTTTTTTTTCGGGAAGGGGGGGGGGGGGGGTCCTGCTGACGTTGCAAGAGCAGCGAGAAGAGAACGCATGTTACGCGAAAAGCCAAACTATGGTTATAAAGGCGCCGTGTTCTGTAGCGGTGAAAAAGCAGTACGTATTTTCAAAACTAATTAACCCCCCTTTGGTTCGGGATTGTCCAGGAATTGTGGCTCGCCTTTTTCAAAATTGTATTGACAGCAAGCATTGTGGCAAAAAAATTAAAAAAAAAAAACAGCGAGTCATGGCACACACCCCTCACACATGTGGGCAACAACGTGCATTATATTACGCGTTTTCTCCTCTTTCTTTAAACTTAGGTCCACCTTAAGAGGTTAAAACGTGAAAATATTAGGCATTTGGTTATGCTGAGTGAGACACGTTTCTGCACAAGGTGATTCATGTCGGATTTGAAAATGATATATATGAAAAAGACACACGAAAGGCCACATGACAGACGCAAACTCAACTGCTTAATTTTACCGAAAAATCCCCCCTAAATACTCTTCCGCATCCATAGAAACGTATTTTAAATAATACGTAAAATTAGCAACTCGATACAGTTGAATAAATGTTTATTCCTCCTCCTCAGTATAAACAACGACTGTCCAAAAATTGTATTTATTTCAGAAAAGGTACGGGAAGGACACGATCACACAGGCGCTTGCGGGTGTAAAATACGTGTCCGGTAATGTATGGGCGATAGCGCACGGGTCGTGTGCAGTGTAAATGTTTTTGTTTGTTTCTTCTTTCTATAAGCCCGCATATGCACAGGTCTTGTCGCTTCTTACCCGTTTCGCGTACTAAACTTTCATCCTTTAAATAATCACCACGACACCTTTAAAAAGCACCCTTCGACGTTCCCGAAACGGCAGACGACTGCACTCAACAATGAGAAAAGTGCAATGTGTGGAAGCAAACACTCAAGCGGTGACCAGGGCGAAGATGTTTCGTGGAATGAAACCAGCGCATTAACCCGCAACGACCGCTGATTATTGCGTTTCTAGAGGAAATGCGCAAGCAGAGATAAATTATGTCATTGCTTACTGCCAGACGAGCACACATATTGGTTGTTTTGTCGTGTGCAGCACGCGTCTTGCGCCGCACGCAACGTGAAAAAGCAGACGACGCGAGAGCGCCATCCACACTAGGAGCGGTTCGTCCCGCCGCCGCCAGGGGCCGACTGTGTTCGCGCTCGGGGCGAATAGCTTTCGCAGTGCTTGCAGACGCGAAGGAAAGAGTGAAAGCGTTAACGGAACGTGTTGCAGGGTCCCTTTAAAGCAATATTTCTATCTCTTCCTCCAAACTGGTTCGCCCATACGAAACGGCACATGGGTAAAGTGATATTCGCGAGGTTTAAACCCTCACATTCGCCAAAGCCGACACTCGTATTGGGGGCAAGCATAGTTTTACTTTAGACGGGCGCAGTAACTATATTTAATTCTCTCTGTCGTTACCACTCGTCGCCATCCCTCGTTATAACGAAACGCTTTACTCGAAATATACCTTAATTCGGAATTTATTCTGCTCCCAACCCAAACGCATGCATTTAAGGCCGCATTACTCGAAGTGCACGAAGAGCTTGACCCGCTTATAGCGAAGTGACGAGTGGAGGCATGGCCGAGCGGCGGTGACCCAGAGGCGAGTCAGGTTGCCAACATGGAGGATCAACGTCAACGCATGGAGGATCAACGTCTTTCCCCGGCGATTTTCTCGAGCCGGTCATACTCGATTCGCGCCTTCCGATTTTAGACGAAGAGACCGAATGCGTGGTACGGTCATTAAATTTTGTTCCTAGACATTGGTCAACTGCGTGAATGCGACGCTGCGCGAGCACCGACACTCGAACCGTAGAGTTAGCAGTGTCGTCCACCACGGGGCGCCGAAAAATTCTAACTTCCATGCTGCACACCTCGGGGGAAAATTTCCCAGAGATCATGCAAAGCTTCTAGTGGAAACGCGGTCAGTTTTCATGATTGCGCTGTGCACCAGAAATGAGCGGTTAATCGTTTCTTTTTTTTTTTTTTTTTGAGCGCAACAAACACAACCTTCGCTCGAGCCACGGCATTTGCAGCGCTTTCCAGCGCGACACTCGTGTAGCGTTCCGTGACGCCCGCACGCACCCCTGTAAATTCACTGCCCCTTTTTATGAGCGGCGACCACAGCCTCATGCAATGTTTGGTCAAATTGGAGCAGGGGTTGCTCGCGCCCGGCCAGAACTTGAAACAGCCAAAACTGACTGCCTTTTTATATGCGACGCTCAGAGGAGCATCTCTTGCCGGCGGCCCTGTCCTGCGTCCGTCGTCGTCGGCGTCCGCGTCCGCACAGCTGCGTCTCTCCTCCGCTCACCCCCTCTCCTCTCTCCGATAGCGAACACTCTCGCCCGAACACTCTCGCCCCGCGTGGCGCAGCGCACTCTCACTCCGCCAGTGCGCAGCGCTGCACGCGGCGCAAGCGCGCTGTGCGCATGTGCAGCGCCCTCTCTCTCCGCGGTCTCGTCTCCTTCAGGCGCGCTGCGCATATAAGCGGAGTGCCGCGCTCCGGCCGGTCTCTCAGTCGACGGTCGTCCGCGCTACGCTTGCTCTCTCTCTCTCTCTCTCTCTCTCTCTCTCTCTCTCTCTCTCTCTCTCTCTCTCTCTCTCTCTCTCGCATCACCCGACGATTGCTCACGCAATTCGAGTAATCGACCCAACGGAAACGCACAATGGAACCACCTTCGGCGTCGCATCACACCAGGGTTCCCGCGAGGGGAGGTGGGCGTAATTTTTTTGCACCTGAATAAAACTTTGTTTCACTGAATACATTGTGTTTGATTCCTTGCAGTTAGGGTGCAATAAAGCTCAAATGCTTCAGCTTTTTTCGAGAGGTCACTTACATCGAAACACCGCTTATAAAGTAATTTTTCACCGTCCCGCTGACTTCGTTATAACGAGGGATTACTGTACGTATATACGTATACACCAAGGCGGAAATTTGTTGCTGCAGTCAAAACTTTCGTACAACAACAAGAAATAAGTCTAAAAAACACGCCATGAAATTCCAACAAGTAGAATTTCTGCTGTATTTCCGGCTGCTCAGTGGTTTTCAGATCGCCCTATATGTCTGCTTTCAATAGTTTTCTTTCTTCATCTCAAACCTGACTTCTCGGGCGCGCATGTGGAGTTCTTCGTCGCTTAACAAAATACTAATTTATTTATTTATTATACCTTACAGGCCCATAGAAGAGCATTGAGTAAGGGGGGTTACATTTTTGAAAGAACACACAAAAAAAAAATAGTGGGGAAAAAGAAGAAAAGACAAGTACACAATATAGAGTTTGGGTAATCGGCTTACAGACGTAAATGAAACACGTCATACACGTTTCTAACAGACAATGATCACAAACGCACAGGGTTTTTGTGGAATAAAAACATCACAAAAACACAAATACAAGGGGGAAACACTCATAAACAGTAACAATATTATTCTAGCAATTCATCATTACACAATTACTGGAAAAATGTCGGTGCCGATTTTCGCTAAAGCTATCTTGACTAAGATGGATGCAATTTGGTCAGGAAGATCATTCCAATGCATGATTGCTCGAGGCAATGCAGATGAATTGAAAGCAAGCGTCTTGCCAAAAATTCGCGTGAAACTATGACTATTATGAAGGCGTCGTGACGTACGTACTGGGGCGTTAAGAGGAAGCGGGTTAGGTGTGACGCGAACTATGTATTTATGAAAAAGGCATAATAGCGCGATAGTGCGACGGGTATCTAGCGGCTGAAGTGATAACTCTTGTTTGATTTGGGTAACGCTAAGATGACGGTCGTACTTGCGTGTAATAAATATGGCGGCTCTGTTTTGAATAGATTCCAGCTGGGCGATTAGGTAGTTTTGGTGAGGGGACCAGATTGCCGACGCGAATTCTAGCTGTGAACGAATAAAGGTTAGATACGCATGTTTGCGGACAAGGGCTGGTGCGCATCGTAAATTTCGTCGCAGATAACCGAGCGATTTAGAAGCCTTTGCGCAGATGGCGGAAATGTGGGTACTCCAAGAGAGATTAGGTGTTAGATGAACACCAAGATATTTATAGGAAGCGGCTTGCGAAACTGCACTCTGGTTGATGGAATAAAGAAAACCTGAATTATCGTGTTTCCGACTAAAAGACATTACTTTGCATTTACTCAAATTAAGTGACATTTGCCATGTATTACACCAATTGTAGATTATGTTTAAGTCATTTTGTAAGGAAAGGTGGTCGTTAAGGCTAGTAATCGTACGATATATAATACAATCGTCAGCAAAGAGTCGTATCCGTGATGAGATGTTGAGGGGCAGGTCACTTATGTAGATCAGGAACAGTAACGGGCCCAGGACGCTCCCCTGGGGAACTCCAGAAGTAACATCAGCGAGGTGTGAAGAAAAGTTGTTGACCACGGTAAATTGTTGGCGCATAGACAGAAAGTTCCGAATCCATGATAAAGTTAAAGAATCCAGGCAAAGGGCTGATAGTTTTGTAATGAGGCGGGAATGAGCAACACGGTCGAACGCTTTTGAAAAATCAAGGAAAATGCAGTCTGTTAGTTGGTTAGCATTCATGTTAGAGTGTAGGTCGGTTGTAAATTCCAGCAGTTGTGTATCACATGACAGGCCTTTTCTGAAACCATGCTGATGGACGAAAAAAAAGTTGTTGGATTCGAGGTGTTTATACACGTTAGATGCAATAATGTGCTCCAGTAGTTTACAGCATATGCACGTCAAAGAAATCGGGCGATAATTTTCGGGTGCATGTTTGTTATTGGATTTGAAAATGGGAACAACCTTGGCGATTTTCCAGTCGGCAGGTAACAGACCTGATGTCAATGATTTACTGAAAATATGGAACAGAATTTGACTAGAGATGTGCACAGTGTTCTTTAATATTTTTGAATTGATGTTATCGACACCAGATGAAGTGGAGACTTTAAGACTGCCAATTAGTGAAGCGATGCCTTCAGGAGTAATATTAATTGGCTGCATATATCTGTAATCGGATTCGGGAACCATGGGTATGGTGGAATGATCTTCCTGAGTGAATACCGACGAGAAGAAATGGTTGAATGCATGCGTACACGCATGTTCCTGAAGGGGAACACCGTTGTCACCATGCAATACAATGTCATTATTAGAACGATTGTTTGAAATTGTCTTCCAAAACTTTCTGGGGTTATTTTTTAACAGCGAAGGTAAATCCTCAGAAAAGTATTTTTGTTTGGCACTGTGTACTGCAGAGTTAAACGTTCTCAGAAATTCCTTATATTTGGCCCATGCCGACGCACTGGAAGTCGATTTAGCACTCTTATACAATCGTTTCTTTTTGTTTCGCATGTTTCTGAGTTGTCTGTTGAACCACGGATTAGATTGATCATTTTTTATTGTTATTAAAGGCACGTGTTTGTCGACCAGTTCGGCAATCTTGTTCTTGAAGAGCACCCAGCTGTCATCCACAGACCGGGAACTGAATGAGGGTAGTAAGGATTCATTGAAGAATTCCTCCAATTCTGCGTTCATTTCCCTGTAATTACCTTTGTTATAATCGCGTATTTTTTTAATGATGGCACCGGGAAATTTTAAAGGAGTGTTAAATGTAAACTGAAGGAGCTTATGATCGCTGAACCCATCGATGTATAATACGGATCCTATGCTTTCCGGTACAGTGGTTAATACAACATCTAAGATGTTAGACCCTCGAGTGTGTTCGTCTATAACTTGAACAAGGTTGAAGTCTAGAGTTAAGTTAATGAATTCGGTTCAAATGCTACAGGGAGCTGAGAGGAGCGACCAATCAATGAGAGGGAAATTAAAGTCCCAGAAAAGGTAGACTATATCAGCAGGGCATTGTTTCAAGGCACAAGATATACTTTCACGCAGTTTCTTCAAGGATGGATCGGAGTCAGGTGGACGGTAGCAGGCGCCTATTAAGACCTTAGCGGATGCTGTCACGCATGCAGCCCAAGTTATTTCAACCGAAGCATTCGTTTCAACGGAAAACGACGTTATCCCGTTTGATATAAATAATGTAGCTGGCCACAGGTATTCTGCAGTATCGGCACGTTTACAACGGTTAAACATCGGTAGTTCTATCTTGAAAGTTTTGTGATATCAAACTAACAATAGCATGATAGTGATGGTTTTACGCCATTAGACAAGCGGTAGTCCATTAATAGTCGACCCCCGATAATTTTCTTACTGCCGATAATTCATTCTGGTTCGACAATAGATACTTTTTCATCACCGCAGTAAACGCAAACAAATTTTACTGTCAAAATTGCTGCAGTCACTTCTTTTTTGTGCGTCGACAACTGCATAACTATAACGCTTCACAGCGCATTTCAAAGCGAACTCGGTCGAAGCGACGAATGTAAAGTCGGCAGACGATGATTGCAGACGACGTCGCTTTGGCCGACGTCAGCGAATCATTCCGAACTTCAACCTAAACTTTGTTACAGCCGATGCAAACGACGAAGCTTAGCAGTGTACATCGGAACCTTTTAAAAAGTCTCTGACTAATTGCTTTTTCGCTGCGAATACCTCGGTGAAAACCTGAAACAGGGATGGCCTATTTCGTGACGTAGACAACGCGTACGCCAATCCTAATTATGCACGCCCGACGGTGTGAAGGCGTGACTGCAGGCAGCGCGTCGAATTAACGGGCAAGCCTGGAAAGTTTTACATTTGGGAGTCGCGTTGGCAACGACAGAACATTAAAAAGTCCCCTCTCCGAGGTAGTTGGGCACCAAAAGCACTGATTATATCGATGGAAAGTCAAAGTAGAGTCGCGGCGGGAGATTCAAACAGGAAAAGAATGATGCCAAGCACATATTTGGTCTCAAGACGAGAAGGCAACGCGTACGACAACAGGAACAGAACTGAAAGAATAAAATGAGCGACGTATGCAACGTCCCTGAGTTATAATAAACAGCTATGCAGGCAGTTAAAAACCGATGTTAAGAAAATTTGGGCCTTAATCGACAATTCTGCGATTACCGTATTTTCTTTGAACAAAAGAAGACATCAGCACTTCAGCGACTACTGAGTGATCAATGTCAAGGGCATACTGACACGTGGAATGACGCCTAGGCCTAACAGAGGATGAGGAAAGACTACGCCCCATATCAACCGGTATTGATTTTTGCTCAACAAAAATTAAGTCTCTTCTCTCTCTCTCTCTCTCTCTCTCTCTCTCTCTGAACACTTCACTTAATATCGTTCTCAATAAATAAATAAATATAAAAATAAATAAATAAATAAATAAATAAATAAGACTCTTCAGCGACACGAGGTGCGAACGAAGCATTATACGATCGATTCACTCCTCACGCGGCAGCGGCTGCGCAAGCAGAACCCAGGCGCAGACGATCAACGTAGGCCGCAGGAAAGGTGGAGGTGAGGCACTTTTTGGGAAGGATGAAATAGAGGGATAATTGCGTCTTGACCCCTTTAGCCTTCCCATTTTTCTTCCAATGTATTACAGGAGCCAAGCCAGGCGCAATCACGTGACCCGGCAGACGATTTATGATTGGGCGCTGAAGAGGCGTGACGCAGACGACGCAAGCGCGGTATAACGGAACGCCAAAGGGAACAGAAAAAAAAAAGAAAAACGGAAGATTTCCCAGCGGCGCGAACACGATACACTCCGTAACCAAAAGGAGGAAGTCAAAAACAAAAAAAGAAGGGGCATTGAAAGCGGGAACGCCAACGCGAGCCCCGGGGCGCTAATTAAATCACGCGTGCGCCATATTGAGAGTGGCCGCGAGTGTGTGCGGACGGAAGCCAGTGTTGACCGAAGAGATATATCGGGCGCGGCAACGGAGGAAGATCGCGGCAGCGGCGGCCGCGCGCAATATTGTCTCCAGATCGGGCGCCGTCTTTAAGAGGGCAATTACGGTCGGCGTTTATTGGGCTTGACACGAACAATGCTGGCAACGTGCGATCCCGGACACTCGCGTTAATACAGCCCCTTTTCGCGCCGAGCTGGCAGATGCAGTGGCGAAAATGTCTTCCAAATTAGCACTACTGAACTTACAGTGCACGACGAATATAATAAAGCGAGGCCTGGTTCACGGGGGAAGCCCTTGGTGCGGTGCTTCAAAGGGGCAATGAAGACCAAATACAAGTTTTGTTCATTAAAAAGACTGATTTATCCCTATGTCAGAGGTTTTAAACAGGCTGATGACGACGACGATGGCCTGTCTCCGCGGAAGCCTTTGAGTGCACATAAAAGCGAAAAGGACGTTGGACTGAGCCATCGAAGCAAGCAATAGCTAACCTTAGCATATTGCCACGAACCATGTTTTGGGTTTCCTTGTTTATGTTTCGTTTTTGCCGACCGGCTGCGCCGGACTATGTTGTTATCTGTGTTATCCGTGAGCCCAGTGAAGCGCATGCCGCACGTGTTATCTCCTCTTATAGGGAGAGTATTTCGAACTAACGTCACCAGCCTAGAATAATCTTCTTTGATCTACAGTGTTCTGGATGCAATTCGACTGCTCGAGAAACCCTCGCGCCGAGAGATAAATGCCCGCAGAGCAGACGCCGCGGCATTCGACTCGCAGACGCTCGCCTGCGCACGTCACTTTGTTGACTGCTGCTTCGCCGCAGGGGGGGGGGGGGGGGGGTGACTAGAAAATGTGAGCTTCGTTGAAAGTTTGAACAAACTCGAAAAGCCAGCCGTTCCTCCACAAAACATTTTTGTAAAGCGGCTACCCAGCACAACCCCAAGAAACCATTGAATTATCGCTGCAGTGGATCACCTTACGAGGCATGCGTACCACACCGTCGACCGCACCGCCACACCGTCGACCGCTGCAGCCCGCGAAGTTTCTGCCTTCCTACTACAGAGGTTTATTTTGCGCCACGGTGCGCCCAAGAAGCTATTGAGTGACAAGTCGTTCATAGAAAACGTACCGCGTATCACCCGCAGACCAGTGGGTTGACCGACAGATTTAACCACACGCTTGGCGACATGCTTTCTATGCATGTCTCTTCGGACCATTCAAACTGGGACTTGGTTCTGCCTTTTGTCACGTATGCGTAAAATGTGGCGACACGTTTTCTTCGATGCATGTCTCTTGGGACCATTCAAACTGGGATTTGGTTCTGTTTTTTGTCACGTATGCGTATAATGTGGCGACGCAGACTACGACAGGCTTCTCGTCATTCTTTCTACTTTATGGGTGTGAGCCATCCGGCATTCTAAAGACCACGTGTCCGAGTACAGGTTCGTTTGCTGAGTGCTGAAGCACGCCGAAGAGTGCCGCCAACTGGCTCGATCCTTTACGGCTGCGGGCCAAGGAAGCCAAAAATCTCGCCATGGCGCTTCGGCCGCATCACCTATACCTACGCCACCGGATCCCTCGTGTGGCTGTGGATTCCATCCAACACATACGGCCTTTCACCGAAACCACGGCCCCTGCCGAGTTCTCGAGAAGACGTCCCCCGTCAATTACGTCGCTGAGCCGATCACTGCCACAAACCGACCTTCGTCGCCGTGGACGCGAAACAGTTCACGTACAGGTGGCGTCAAAAGTAACTGGAACACGGTCTCGCAAATTTAGAGGAATTCCTTCTTTTGTAAACTGCCTTGCTGCATTGGGGTCCTCCCTAAAAGGAAAAACAAAGTTCTTGTAAACCGGTAACGGCTGTCACGAAGCCAGTAAGGCAAATATTTTCTGATATTCACAAACCCTTGTTCCAATTACTTATGACGGCACCTGTACATCGCCTGAAGCTTTACTACGACCCGAGTCCCAAGATTCACTCGTTGTCGCATAAGCCTTCAGTCGTCAGGATGGCTCCTCTTTTTGCCGGGGGGTGAATGTAATGAAGATACTACGGTCACTCGTTGTCGCATAAGCCTTCAGTCGCTGCAAGATGGCTCCTCTTTTTGGCGGGGGGTGATTGTGATGATGATACTACGGGCAGCAAGCACTTCCTTAAAAGGGTATGCGCCGTACGCGTCTCAAGGCAAAGATGATGCATGTGCGTTGTCCTGGAACAACCAACCCCAAGTGTGCTTCAATCCGGGAGAATTCCCACGAAACAACAGTTAGTCAACACCCTCACCACTCGACCACTCACCTCCACGAGAGCGACCCATGAGAGGGAACGTGGCACTAATGACGGCAACGCCTCCTAACGTGAGAGCGAATAATCCCCGGATATTATATCATCTGATTACGACGATCAGATGATAATGCGCCGTGACGTACGCATGGATAATTTGTTTAAGGCTTAAGATTTATAAACGGATAAACTAGTCTGTCAGTCAGTATACAGCGCTCCATGAGTCGCACTCTCGGCGCATACGAAAATTGTATTAATAAAAGGCGGCTAGCTAGGGCCTTCATACTTTGATACGAAACTGCTTAGTTTGCCTTTAAAGGAGTCATGAAGAGAAAATTCAACTTCGTTTAATTTGAAAGCACTAGGATTCAGTATCTCACTCAGCTCCATTACAGCCACAAAAGATGTTTTTTAACGAGAAAAAAAAAACAAGAAGTATTTAAAAACTTTCAAATTTTGCGCCACAGTGACGTCTAATGAGCAAGAATGACGTCATACGGGCCAACAATAAAACATAATTTTCAGTGCGTTAACTGCACGTTAGCGTTCAAGTGACGCGGTCAAATGGAACAAAAGGCCCCATTACAGACGTCCAGTCATGTGCCGTCGCGACAGGTCAGTTAGGCGGCCGCCAATCGCACAAACAAGGTTCCGTGACGTCATAGAAAAGTTGCGGGAAATCGGCTAGGGGGTCGCGACTGCTTCACACGTTTTCTTTATTATCTCCATTATTTGTTCGAAGATTGCGATGATACTGGTATCATTGTTATCGGGACTAAGCAGTCTTTCTAATAAACCCAACTTGTATTTTGTCTTCATGGCTCCTTTAAAGTAATCTTTCCAGCAATGCTTGTGTAAAGTACTGAAGCCGACTTCAAAGGGGCTCGATAAATAGCGCTTCATAGGGATACATGGGGTCCTACGGAAGAATTTAAAGGGACACTGAAGTGATATGTAAACATTGCGGGATTACTTGCGCAAATTGTAGTCCGGAGTCCCCAGGCCATGTTTCGACCACTCTAAGCGCGCTTACGCGATTTTATTTAGTAGAAAAATTAATTCGAAAATGCTGTCCTCCTCTCTTTACGCTCGCCCATTTTCTGCGGCGTTTTCGTGTGACGTCGCGAGGAGCCGAGCTCGCAATTGGCTGCGCTACTGCACGGCTCCCCGGCCTTCAGACAGAGTCAGTCGGCCCAGCGTTTCGTCCGCCGGCCGCCGACGGGTCGTCGCAATTCGTTCGCTCAGTTGAAACGAAGCCAGGACACGTTTGTGAATGGAAGAATCTGCCTTTCTTTACTTGGTTAGTTTGTACACTGTATCTAGCTCCAAGTCAAGGTCGCTTCACACAAGCGCTGCACAAGCGCACATGCGACACTTCGCTGACTGGTACGCCAGTAGGAAAATATAAGGCCTCTTGAAGGCGGGAGAAGAGTCACCGAAGTCAATATAGGTACTAAGGAAATAATATCAACTGATATTTTTACCGTACAGCGTAAAACTAGGGTGCGGGAAGCACTTTTTTTGCGCTGGGCGAACAAGCACAGCGGTCAGCAGCACGACTACGCATCTGCGAACGCTTTTCCGTCTACGAAATGCAATTGCTAGACGTGAGCTATTGTGGAAACTCGGGGGACGCTTACTGCACGAGCGCAATACAACAAATAGTCACCTAAGCTGCTTGAAATGCCAAAACTAAATAAAAATGTAAACTGGTTGTACAATATATACCTTATATTAACAAGGCTAGCGGAGCCCGCCCCGTGGCCTAGTGGTCTGGGGCGTTTAGTCTGTCCACGCGAGTGTTTTGCAAGTCACGAGTTCGAATCCCTGCGGGTACGTGCTTTTTTTTTTTTTTTTTCCGCCGATGTTTTCTATATTGAGTTCACCTTTTTTGGGCCGCAACATTCATGGCTCCACGAACTAGTTCACAAAACGCGCGCAGGCTGGCACTGGCGCGCTAGCGAGTTCTCGTTGGCGTGCTGTTGCCATAAGCACCGACTGCTTGCAGGCAGTGGGCACAGGCCAGAATGAACAGACCCTTGGCCTGGTGCGAACACGCTTTTTACGACACAGGCATGAGGGAGGCAAGCTCCAAATATGGGGGAAAAGCGCATGACATTTGGGCGTCTGCGGGTACGCGGAGGACGTTCATGCACTGCGTAGGCCTTGGCTAGTGAATGCTACGATTCCAAGCCGTCCTGGGAGGCTTATCTTTATGCATTTTTACAGCTGACAACATGGCAGAAGCGCGGTACGATGATTACTGAGTTCTTTGCGGCCGCAGCGCGACGCTCTACCGACTAAGCCACGGACGCGACGCTGATATCAGTGTTAGTAACGCGCCTTATATCTTTAACGCATTCGAACTACGTCGTCAGCGGCGTGCGTTGGCGACTCAGCGGCGTTATAGCGGCTTGATAACTGCGTGGTGTACACGTGATACTACAAACCCGCTAGTTCTGCATTCTCTCACGTGACTGCGCCTTCTCTCCCTTCACTCCGGTCGGCGCTTCGCAGCTGCGGTGCGCTGCGGTGCGGTGCGCTCCTCCTCTTCCCTGGCCCCCCGCTCCCCGCCGCCGCGGTCCCTTCTTTCGAGGGAGAGGGGGCCACGTTCCCTGGTGAAACAAGAACCACGGCCGCTGGACCTTGCGTGCGCTCTCATCCAGCGGCCGTGCAAGAACCATATGTGGCGCGCGCGCGGACCCCCGCCGGTGGTCCCAGTTGACAGCCCCCGGCGGCGGCGGCGCGCGCTTTGCTTCGTCCATTCTCCCGCCACCAAGATTTCCGCAGAGGGACAAACGAGGCGTGTTAAGCCGAACGTGATCACGAGGGGGTGTTAATGTACCTAACGGGCAAAATGCCACCAAACTTCAACAAACTCCCCCTCATAGCATCACCCCGTGCTTCGCACTTCCTCATACTCCCCTTCGGGGAAATGCGGGGGAATTTTTTTCTTCTTTCGCGCTTTGTAAAATAATTACCGATTTGTCAACCGGATAAACGATGAAAAGTGTGCTAATTTGAGCCAGTCTACGCAGGGCAACCAAAAACGGGAGCTTGACAAATTCGCTTCAGTGTCCCTTTAATGAAATGCGCTTGGGCCACCGTACTTTGGTATCAGACTGTCAGGGGCGTAGCAAGGGGGGGGGGGGGGGGGGGGGTGTCGGTGCCAGAACAGCCCCCGCAATTTGTGAGCACTGTACACCCCCTCCTATTTACACATTTACACATTTACAAAAATTTACGCTATTTACACATTCAAGTGTAAAAACAAATGCACAGTTAAATCTCGATATAATGAAGTTGACAAAAATTCGCAATTTTTAGTCACATCCAGGTTTTCGTTACATGTATAGGTTTCGAGTTAAGGTTCGCGTGAATAACGCAGGAACGAAACGAAGTTGCTAGACATCAGTGACCGTGAACTCCCGCTTCAAGGATTTATCCCAGAGTGAAAAAGTGCGTGATTTGTGCCAGCTGCTGTCCCACGAGCGTAGTCGCGACACGACACTCCAAAGAAATAAAGTCACGTATTACTTTTGACTCTGACACTTCTCGGTGCCTTAGCACGTTTCAAGAGCGCTTTTCGCTAACTTGCTGCTTGTTTCCGCACTCAAAATTGTTGAGGGTGCTAGCTGGGATATTGAATACTGGGCGGCGACGTTCTTCTCGTCTTGAAAAGACAGTTGTTTTTTTTTCCTGGCAGTAGAACTCATCACCGACGTACCGGCAGACAGACAGGCCGACAGACAGGCCTAGCACCTAACCGACACCGCACTGTCGACACTGGAAACGCGCAGTAGTTTGCGGTGCGGGCGAAGTTTACATAATTAGTGCATTTTTTAGCCGATTTTTTAGAAAAAGTGCAAAAAATAATAGCTCATCAACGTGCCGAATTTGTTACATCAAGGCTAACCTTCGCAACGCCTTCGTTACATAGAGGTCGCAAACACATGGGTTTCAATGGGGCTGGCAATGGGGAATTGAAAAACTTCGTTAAATCCACGAATTCGTTACATAGAAGTTCGCTACATCCAATTTTAACTGTATTCAAAATATTCAAATGTAAAACAAAAATAAGCGTGCTGGTTTGTTGAGAAATAGGGTTCTTCTGAGTCCCGTATGTACTACTATTTTTTATGCAG
>NW_027526225.1:79055928-79122210 GCF_048455015.1 Haemaphysalis longicornis | reverse complement strand
GTCATTTCCGTGACGGATATGACGTCAGTTAAATCTCGGTGTATCCCGGCATTAACCACTTTTGTGTTAAAATATAACACCCGAAAACGAACAACCTTAAGTATACCGTACTCTTGGGTAGTAAAGGCTGCTTCCGCGCAAGAAGACCCTGTGTGCAGGGGTGCACCCTTTACAGGCTGATTGCTTCGCTGTACTGGCGTCATTTCCGTGGCGGATATGACATCAGTGAAATCTTTGTGTATCCCAAAATAAAACACTTTCGTTTTAAAAAAGGTGCGTTCGAACTTCGCGCCACGTCTTCTCGTTTTCGCAGTGCAATGCTGGAGGGCGAACGCGCGAGTCGGCCGCTCGTCGCTGATGAGTCACCTCCTTCCAAGATATGTCAACCCTACGCAAGTATAGCCTTAAACAAGCTGGCCCCGCAACTCGCCCCCGTCACCAACGGCTAGACTACGCGCGTGAAATACATATCGCTAGAAACAACGCGAAAATTCCTTCAACGGCGGCGGTGACCCGAGTGACATAACAATAGCCCATCGCTCCCGCCTACGAGAAGACGGACACTGCTGTCGAAAGAGAAAGAAACGAGAGAAAGGAAGGAATGAACGACGGAATACGCGAAAAACAATCACATGACAAAGAATTCTCCGGGGGCACATTTAAGTCTGCTTGCGTGCTTTGGAAAAGAAAAAAAAGAAACGCAAGGAATATTGCAAAACTTTCGAATTTCGCGCTACTCAGCGACGCAATGCGGGCGGCAGGGATGCGATAGAAACCAGGATCGAAAACATAATTTTCAGTCTGTGAAGTGCGCGTTAGAAAGTGATACGACCAAATAGAGCTACAGTCGAACCTCGTTACAACGAACACTGATATGACGAATTATCGGATGAAGCGAACTAAATACGAACTTTGGTTGGTCACGGTTCATTTCAATGACACTTATTCTTTTATAACGAAAGTGAAACTGAGAGCCGCCCGCACAACCGGATATAACGACGAAATATTTGATCAGCAGGCTGAGAAGCTACTTGGAGAAACTCCCGGCGTCCGAAACTGCAGAAGTGAAAAAGGCCCCTTCGTTCGTGAAACACTGAAAAACTTCATCCTGCTCAGTGCTGTGAATAGACACCAGAAAAAGCCCCCATCCTTCCTCGAAAAAATAGGAACGCAGGCCTGTTTTGTCAAATGAACTTTGTTCTATTGTAATTTCCCGTTTTCATGTTCTGGTTCATCGAGCTTGACATGCCACAAGGAGAAAGGTAAGGCTTACCTTGCTTATAGTAGGTTCGAAGGTTGAAATATCGCCTTTTTCTATCAAGCATTTTTGCGGGACCCAGATTACCGATTGGATTGAACAGATTTTTAGCTCTACTGTTACCGACTAATATCGGGTATAATGAACTAAATTACTGTCCCGATACGAATTCGTTATTTCGAGGTTCGACTGTAGAGGTGTCACTACAATCGCCCAGCCATGCTTCTTGGCGACGGTTTTGGCCAGCGTCCGCCAATCGCAGAAAACAAGATTCTGTGACGTACAGAGACGGAAAGTTGCTCGGGAATCGCCACTGGTTCGCACGTTTTATTATTTCGATTATTTTTTGTTTCCATGTTTGCGATAAAACTGGTATTACCGGTATCTGGAAAAAGCGCTCCTTTTGAATGGCCCAAACTTTCACTTTGTATTCACGGTCCCTTTAATAAGGCTTTCGCGTTAAAAGTAGGGCAAAAGTCTACCGGCCGCGCCCAGCTCCGTGATATCCCAACGGCTCCCATCGCTTTAAATGAAACCGTAAGACCGTTACAGAACGCGCCAAGGGGCAGGTCAGGCGCGCGTTCGCGCGTTTATAGATGGTCTCACCGAAGGCCCGTGACGGGAGGAGAGACCCGCCACGGTAACGACGAAGCGATTCCGAGCGATGCAAATGCGGCCGGGAAGCTATTCGCGCCAGAAGTACGCGCGCGCGCATTCGAAAGGGCCCGGCAGCCGCGCCTGGGTTCGCGAGATCGCCGTTTCATGAAGCAACAGTTTTGTATGGTAATGAGGGCGGACGCGAACGGGGCGCGCTGGACGGAGGGCGGGTAAACCTTGAGACGTCGTCCCTTTAGCTTATGACGAGGCCAATTTGAATGAGACTCGGATACCGCTCGAACTGCGCGCGCGTCTCCCTGCACTAGTAGCGGATCTCTCACGCTTCGGTCGGGCGGAATAACAATAACGGGGTCGCCCGAATCAGCGGGCGTGGGTTTGCGAGAAAACAGCACTTGGCCTGTGTAAGAGAGGCCAGTGAAGTGGTCGTACAAAAGCGCTCAGCAGCAGCCGTTCGTAATGGTTTGTGGTCCGAAAGGGAGGCGAGGGAGACGGCGCTCTTCCCAAGTTCGATTTTTAAGCCGTAATAACTGTCTGCTGGCTGGCAGCGCGTCCCGACGCTGGACAAAACAGCCGAATGTTCGTTGACCTGTAAACGCGATTCGCAGGATACGACTCTGTCGGCCGGAAAAGGCCCGTCTTCGACGAGAGAGAGGATTTCTCGGTTGACCTATACACACGGCGACTAGGGCCACTAAATAAGCTACGCTCGACATGCGACGTCTTCGGGGAATTCGGCTGATCAAAGTTCGACTCGAACAATTCGTAGTTTGTGAATTTCGGCCGCGACGCGTTTCGTTCGAAGCGCAAGCCACTTTACACGAAAAGACCAGGCTTTTATCTTTGCTCACTGAAGTTCAGGTCGTGTTTTTGTTTTGTTGTAGTTCGCTCGGCCATTCATTAGCTAGGTCATTCCTTACCCCGATTAAGTCAAGTGACTGACGATACATGCGACTGGTAAGGGGACAAACCATTTCAAGTTTACACCTGAAGCTTTTATAGTGGTTAGCGCGGGCCTTAACAATAAGGCCACCGGGAATATCGTGCGTTAAGCATAGCTATTCGACGTCGATGATGGTGATAACAAGGAGGAGGAGGAAGAGGGGAAGGAGGAGGAGCAGGAGGAGGAGGAAAGAAGAACGGGAGGATGAAACAAAAAAAGGAGGGGTAAGGGGAAGGAGGGTGAAAGAGAGGAAGGAGGGAGAAAAGAAGGGGAGGAAAGAAAGGAGGCGAAGGAGGAGGAAAGAATGAAAGAAGAAGAAGAAGAAGACGGAGGAGGAGGAAAAGGAGGAGGATGAGGAGAACAACAACAAACAATACAATCGAACTGACATCGACGGGAGAACCCCAGAAAATGAGCTGGGCATGAAATGTGTCATTAATCGCAGCAAACAAGTAAAAAAAAAGTGCTACGCATCGCTTTTCTGAATAATGTAGCCCGCATGCGCAACCCGTCTCGAACATTCTAGCCATCCCCCGGACTGGCCCAATTACAGCCTGATCCAATAGCTCTCAGAGGCATGCACCGGAAAACACGTACTACGTGGCGCGCAGAAAACTGCACTATTAATGGCGTCGAGCGCGGCTAATGTTTACGGAGACGCGGTATATAGGAAACGATTACCTACCTACCCGCACCATAACTCGCGTACAGCCCGGCACGCGGCTCGTGTACGGACGCTGACGATTATTCATCCACTAAAAAGATCGCTTACCCACGCAGAAACGACGCGTGGCCCCCGCCGCTTGATGGTGCATAACCGAGAACGACGAAAACGCCGTATAGTAGAACGCGTGATGGAAGCAAGCCGCTATAGGCTCACAGTACAGCCAACCATCGTTGTGACAATATCGCCTTATTGGAATTACCGTTTTAATCGAACTGTACGCGGCCCCAACCGCAGTTCAGGGAGGAGAAGAATCGCGCTATATAACCAAGTGTCGCTTATAAAAAGTCAGTTTCCTTGGAATCGTTGTAACGACAGTGTACTGTATACAGGTGTCTTAAGAACGAACAGAACGTTATCCCCGCTTTCAGTGAAGTACCGCTTAAAACAAAGTCAGTTCCCGTCACGAGGCCTTCGTTATAATGAGAGTTGACTGTAGTTTAAACAATATCTAGGGATCATTTTTTCTGCCAACCTGTCTTGGAACGCTCATATTAATTACTTAACATTAAAGGCTAGTCGCGTGCTAAATTTTTTGAGGCGCAATTTTAGACAGGCACCAACTAAGTTGAAAGAAACACTATACATATCCAATGTGCGTCCCATATTGGAATATGCTTGCAGTGCCTGGGACCCCTCAACAAAATCAAATATAGAAGCCCTAGAGCGTGTACAGGCACGAGCAGCACGCTTTGTGGCAAGCAATTATAACTTCACCGTAAGATCAGCTGACATTCGTTCAGGATTACAATGGCCTCTGTTAGCTGACCGGCGAAAATACCTACGACTGTCCCTATTTTACAGCATATTCATGAACAGAACAGGCATCGACAAAGAACAGTATATAAGACCACCTACCTATGTGTCACCCCGTACTGACCATTCTTTAAAACTGCGTGAATACGCGTCCAGGATCAACGCATTCAAATACGCCTTTTTTCCAAGGACCACGCATGAGTGGAACGGCTTGCCAGAGGAAATTGTCTCTGCGCCTCCCTCATCTTTTGTTAGACATTTGCACAATTTTTTGTTGAACTAATCCCTACTGTACATTTCTGATGCGTTCCGTACTAATTGCTTTTTATTTTACTTTATTGCCCTGTGTAACCGATAGCACTCTTCTTTTTTGCGTTTTTGCTTTGTATCTGCAATGTGATGCCTTATTTATGACAGTGTAAGTCAACACTTTGTTGTTTCAACCATACAGCCTTTTACCCGCAACCATTTTTTGTTATATTGACTGTACTGTATTCCTTTGCTTGTTTTCCCCCTACAATAATGCCCGTGAGGGCGATGTAGGTACCTGTATAAATAAATAAATAAATAAATAACAAGACGTCATCTCGCTTTGAACGAATATAACGAAGTCAGCTTTCTTTATGACCATAGGACCATTATAATGAGAGAGAGAGAGAGAGAGAGAGAGAGAGAGAGAGAGAGAGAGAGAGAGAGAGAGAGAGAGAGAGAGAGAGAGAGAGAGGAGAGAGAGAGAGAGAGAGAGAGAGAGAGAGAGGAGAGAGAGAGAGAGAAATAATAAACTTTATTAAGAGCATCGTAATGTGGTGTGGGGTCCTCAGTCCAGGACTCCACTTGAGACCCCTGCGCGCCACTGCCCTTTCCACCAGCCTAAGCTGGGAATCGAGACCGGAGCTGGACAGCTCCTTCTCCCATTGCTCACGGGAAGGGCGCGCGATTCTTTGAATTTCGGGGTTTGCCGAACACTCCCATACCACGTGGTACAGGTGCCCGGGGCAGCGAAAAATTTGCACAGCGGGAAGTACTGCGTTGGATGAAGCAAGTGGAGTTTGGTCGGATGAGGAAAGGTATTTGTTTGGAGGAGCCGGAGGCAGTGCTCCTGCCCTTTGGTTCGCGAGATTCGTGAGCGGGAGGGTAGATCATTCTTTGGTACTTATACGTACTCCGTTATCTTTTGATACGTAGCCAAAGGATACCCAGTCTCTAACCAAGATACTGTTGTTTACAACAAAATATCATCCCCGCCTATGAATGAGAGGGGTTCTCCTTTCCCAAGCCTAAGGATTCGAGGATAACAAGGAAGATGTAAACAGCCGTCGTGGTAAGTAATCAAACTGACTTGCACACTCGTCGAGAAAACGAAACAAACAAGGGACTGCCGCGATCGCGAGTGGGCAAAAGTTCACGGAGGGATTGGGGAGAAAAGATGGATTCGGGTAGCTGAAAAGTGGGGCAGTTTGAAATTAATGAGGGAAAGACCTTGGCGCTCCAGTGGCTCTAAAGAGGCTGGCCACCGTTATTACTGCTTGCGCTGCCAAGATTGGTGATGACGGTGGTGCATTCAAGAACACTATCGAGTAATCTCGGTCTAAATCACTTGCTTTGAAAGGGTTATACAACGCGCACTTTCTTTTATAGCTATTATTTTCCTGTTCGCTTCCATGTTCGAGCCGATCCCGTTAGAAGGGTTCCACACTAAAGGCAACCCCGTGGTTCGGCTTCAGCACAATGCAGTCAAGTGACCGATCCGCGCCGCCAACAAAGTCAATTCGGCGTGCCGCACTGAGGCAATGGTAATGCATAACGTCATGCTTGCATTGCGTGATGCCGCACGGCGAACTTGCGAGTCAAATCAGTACTACGCTCGTCATCGTCATTCGTCGAAATTTCACTGCTGGCTGCATTGATTGGACAATCAAGTGCATTGCGGTGAAGCCGAACCACGGGGTTGTCTAAGAATGTACGCGCCAATACACATTCCCACCTCAGAAACGTCAGTATCCGAAACGTCAGTAAACATTTGCTCGGGCAGACAGGCATTCCTCGTTCACGCTGCGTATCGCTGAGGTGTGGCGGCAAATTCTAAGAATACATGCCGAAAACTCAGCAAAACCTTTGAATCGAAATGTTTTTAGTCATTCCATCATTAAAATAACTGTATACTTCGAAAATATTTGTTTCACTGCAGAGTATTTCCTTTTCTTTCATACTTCAGCTGATCACCACCGCACTGCAGGGCTGCCATATTCATGGAAAGCTCCGGATGTCAAGACATTTGGTTCGTTTTACTCTCTGAAAATGTATAAAGATCGGTTCGTCAGCCCGACTGATTGAATGATTGATTGATCCAATGGTTGACTCAAACAGTAACGCTCAGGAATGTAAAGCGAGAGTCGTGGAAAAAAAAAACGAAATCGTCTACAGAACAACCTACGGTTCGAAGTAAGAGAAGCAGTAGATCTGGGGGCACGGCCATGGCACGACACGTGCCGTGAAGAGGACAGACAGGGTACAGATCGCGCGAGTCACCGAAATGGACAGCCGAAAACCGGTTGAACAGCGAAGGGGGAGGGGGGGGGGGGGGGGCAATAAAATATGTCCGAGGGGGTGAAGTGCCCTGGGTCAATCAAATAACGCGTTCGGCTGACGCGGAGGCAGTTCAGCGTCGTTAGGAGGGACCGTTGACGTTGACGACGATGACAGCGCTTGACGTCACCCGAACGTGATCCGGCGGCTACCGCGAGAGAAGGCGTCTGCGTGACCATACGGCTTCTTTTTTCTTTCCCATCTCTTTCTTCCTTACTGTTTTTGCAGACAGCCGCGACACATCGAGGTGGCGAACCTCAGACAAGCGGCGTAGGCCTTCAGAAAGTTCTAGATCTCACAAGCGCCAAGCTTTCTGCCGAAGGAGGTGTGGTTCGTGTACCCATCGAAAGCTTTGGCCGGCGAGGGTGAATTGGTGGGCTCACCCCCGTGAAAATGGAAAGAACATTTCTAGCAAAAAATCACATTTTCCAGCTTAATTTATGGCTGTAGATTTATAGATTCTATAACTGGAATCGACAGCTTCAAACTAGAAAAATTCTCAGTCTAGCTATAAATGATTATTTCCAACTTGCAGGGTTTTTTTTTTCTTCTTGCATATGGACTGACAAATGCTAGCTGGAAGTAATAGCTGCCAGCCGGAAAAAAAAAATCTCAATACAGCTAGAAATGAGCTAGAAACTAAATTTCTACCTAGAAATATTTCTAGATATAAGAAATTTCTGGTTCAATTATCCAGCTAGAAAAAAATATTTTTTTTTCTCACACGGGCACACACAGCTTAGGGGCAACACGGGACACAGCGCCGTTCGGGTCGAATTTCACGTTTTGTCGCCCAATCTCTCCTTGACAAATTACGCCTCGTTTCAAAACGCAGTCAGCTGCAATAGTGGACTGACTGTATATACGTATACGCGTACAAGGCCAATCCTGCCTTCTCAATTCTTCGCGTCGTTTTGAAGCTGTAAATAGCCGTTACACGTCAACCAAAAAAGTACGCTGAAGACATCCCGTACTTTTGCGGGCCCAGAGAATATACACACCGGATATAACGAGATTAATGGAATGAATGAATAAAAAATAAGGCCACCGACGATAGATTCACCTGACACAAGAAAGGAGCGGTTTGAGTTCACTGAAATACGGCTGCTTCGACGCAATTAACACCTTCGTCATGCGATGGATGATGATACGATGATGATTACGCATAAGTCGGCGGGCGATACAGCGTCAAGTGTTGTTCACAGTCAGCGAGCGGGCTAAACGTGGTGGACTCAGCGTCAAACTGGCGCGCAAATGCGAAACTACCTAGCTTCGTTTAAATCACTTTAGGCCTCGCAGTGTAAGTCAATATTTGTTCAAACTGCCTCAAAGTGTTCAGCTTTAATGTACGCTTTGATATCCAGCCCGATTCGGTGATCCCGGTCGACGGGGGACGACGGTGGGTGCGTTGTAGACCCGTAAATGATCTATATAGAGGCCCGTTCCCACTTGCGACGAAAGCGACGGGAATTCTGTCGCTTTGTCGCGCGGCAATCGTTTTCGTCGTTTGGTCTGGACAAATTTTTGTCGCCGCGACAGAAATCGCGTCGCTTCGTCGCAAGTGCGAACGGGCCTGCACCTATCTTCTCTTCCCCATTACCCCTTCCTTTTCCTGCCCCAACCACCTTTGTACCACTACCTCAACCCATATTTCTACCCCCCCCCCTTCCCTTTCTCTCCCTGCGATACATATGTGGTGCAGGCTGGGAACCCTCTCACAGTCACCTCACCTCACCATGAGCCCTCAGCTGTGGCGAACCTCACGGCCTAAGTTTACGCCTGAAACCCCGCTTTGGAAAACTAAAAATAGCATCACAGGATGTGTACATTAAAAGGAATGCCGTCTAATTATAACTTAAAGCAACAAAGCAGACAAGAAGCTAAGAAGGGAAAACGACAGCAATCACGTCGCTTTTATCGCACACCACGGGCCAATTAAGCCAAGACAAGAAACCACCAAACTTTTCCACCTGACTGCCCTACAGCGTTCATGGCTACTGGTGCGCCACAAAACAAAACCAAGAGTCTCCTTCAAAGGGCACCGCGTGGTGGTGGTGCCCTCAAAAGCCGCCGACTCGGCGGAAATTCACACCTGAATAGACACGGGCCCCTTTCACCTGCCCCTACAAGTCGGGCTTCACCGCACGAGCGCTTCGGCGAGCTAGGCTTCACCGCAAAGGCGGCACCGGCCCTCCGGGTCACGGGGTCAGGTCGCTGCCGGCCCCGCTCGGACCGCGGCCCCCGTTCCTTCCACAAACCCCGAAACACACCCGGAGGCCATGAGTCGCCCCGAGACGTCGGGAAGGGCGCTCAAAAACAAAAACAGAAAGGGGAAACTGGGAAAACCTCCATGGTCGCTCGCGCAGCGGCGGGCGACTGACTTGCCTTCTATCGATCGATCCTCGAACGTGTTGTGTTACCCTGATTCCAGCAGCAGCACTCGGCGACGGCACGGTGCGTCGACGTCGTCGGCGACGTCTTTCTTTTTTTGTCCCCTCCCTCAACCGTTCGGAGGTGTTTCACGCTTCGCAGACGACGCAGGCGGGGATCGTCTGCTCTTCGACGGAAAAAAAGATCGTCTGCGCGTCGGATGTGGGGGGGTGCCGGCCAATCCTTGACGAAAAGCGGCGAAGGCGGCGACGCTATTCCTTTCTTCCACCACACCAGCACACGCTAAATGCGGAGCACGCACACACACGCGCGCGCACTACTGTACGTCCACGGTCTCCTCCTCACAGAGCGGAAAAAAAGCGAGCTGCTCGGCGGAGCGCCGCTTGGAATACACCGCGTACCGCACCGGCGATAGAGTCGTTGCCGACCGAGGCACGGCGCGACACACGCCGACGGCAGTTCGCGTCAACTCCGCGAGATGACGCCACGCTCCGGCTTCGTTGTGAGGTGGCGTCCTCTGTGGGCCGCCAACGCAAACACAGAGGCACACGACAGAGGGAAACCGAAACTTCCTAACAACGAAAAACCTCCACCGCTCGTCCAGACGTGATATCACCGAATTTCACCAGCGGGACTGTCGCCTGCTAGGCTGTGCTCGTCTGCGCGCACTCGAGAATCCGACGACTTGTGAAATCCGTCGCTTTACTTTTGTTCTCTCGCTGTCTGCTGCCGCCTGCCCTCATCGATCCTGATAAAGCCTCGCCCTCTTAGCGGTGCTAAAATTACACACGCATACAAAGCAGGGAGCTACCGTTGTTTTCTATTCCGCTTCGCCTTTTGTTTTCTTTTTCGGCGCGTTACAATACTCAGTCTGACGAAGGAATGTCGCCGGAAAGAAGCGCGCGTGACAGAAACGGCTAAAATTGGAATTCCCGGTTACAGTAGCGGCGCCAGACTATTGGTTGATTGATTATCGACACTATCGATAGTTTTGCGACAGTCGAATATCGATGGCATTATCGATTGTCTCCCGACAGATATATAATTAGTAACAGCCTCTGAAGGTCTGCGTCGTCTGCAATGCTGTTAGAGCTTGAGTAGAACTCCCGCAGCGTTAGTCTCTTCCTCCCTCTCCTTGCCTCCGCGGGAAATTCAAAGTTCCGCAAACCCACGTTATGACGAAACTGCTTTGTTAGAATCCTCGCTCCATTCGAAGTTTTCTACGGTCCCTACTGAAAAGTAGGGAACGCAAGCACCTCTGCGTATAACAAAATACCGTTTAGAGCGAAGGAAGTTTAGTGTCCCAGGAACTTCGTTACGTCGGTATTTTTACTCTGTGTCTGTTAGGCAAAATGCAGAGACTGGACGCAAAAGTACACAATACGAAACGAATCAGTACAAACAACAACACAAAATTACTTGTGCAACTTGTATATACGGAGTGACTTGAAAGCATTAAAGGGACCCTGCAACACCTTTTGAAATCTTAATTGCTTGCAGAAGTAGTCACCCAACACACCCAGTACTTAGATTAGGGTGTAGCGAAGTACATCAGCCATAAATCAGTGCTCTATGTTTGGAAACTCGCTCAAAAGATTTTTCTTTCTTTCCAGGTCTTGGCGTTCTGTCGACGGCTCGAATTAAGTCATTAAGGTCATGTAGCGGCTGTTGAACGGTTTTCTTTTGCAGCAATGAACGCATTCGATAGCAACTTTAAAAATAAAACTACGAAAACAAAGCAGAAGCGGTAGGCGTATCTGCAGCGACCAGTCAATCACGCAGTGCCGCTCTGTGCTGGCGATAATAGCTTTCGCAGTGCTCCCAGACGCGAAGGAAAGAGTGAAATCGTTTACGGAACGTGTTACAGGGTCCCTTTAAAGCAAAATTTTTTATCTCTTCCTCCAAACTGGTTCGCCCATACGAAACGGCACATGGGTAAAGTGATATTCGCGAGGTTTAAACCCTCACATTCGCCAAAGCCGACACTCGTATTTGGGGCAAGCACAGTTTATTTTAGACGGGCGAAATAACTATATTTAATTCTCTCTCTCGCCACCGCTTGCATATACGTATACACGTATACACCAAGGCGGAAATTTGTTGCTGCAGTCAAATCTTTCGCACAACAAGAAATCAGTCTAAAAAACACACCATCAAATTCCAACAAGTAGACTTTCTGCTGTATTTCCGGCTGCTCAGTGGTTTTCAGATCGCTCTATATATCTGCTTTCAATGGTTTTCTTTTTTCATATCAAACCTGACTTCTCGGGCGCACTTGTGGAGTTCTTCGTCACTTAACAAAATACTAATGATATAAATAATGTAGCTGGCCACAGGTATTCTGCAGTATCGGTACGTTTAAAACGGTTAAACATCGGTAGTTCTATTTTGAAAGTTTCGTGACATCAAACTAACAACAGCATGATAATGATGGTTTTGCGCCATTAGACTGGCGGTAGTCCATTAATGGTCGACCCCCGATAATTTTCTTACCGCCGATAATTCATTCTAGTTCGACAACAGATACTTTTTCATCACCGCAGTAAACGCAAACAAATTTTACTGTCAAAATTGCTGCAGTCACTTCTTTTTTGTGCGTCGACAACTGCATAACTATCACACTTCACAGCGCATTTCAAAACGAACTCGGTCGAAGCGACGACTGTTAAGTCGGCAGACGATGATTGCAGACGACATCGCTTTGGCCGACGTCAGCGAATCATTCCGAACTTCAACCTAAACTTTGTTACAGCCGATGCAAACGACGAAGCTTAAGCGTACTTTGGTTTATAGCAGTGTATATCGGGACCTTTTAAACAGTCTCTGACTAATTACTTTTTCGCTGCGGATACCTCGGTGAAAACCTGAAACAGGGATGGCCTATTTCGTGACATAGGACACGCGTACGCCAGTCCTAATTATGCACGCCCGACGGTGTGAAGGCGTGACTGCAGCAGCGCGGTCGAATTAATGGGCAAGCCTGGAAAGTTCTATATTTGAGAGTCGCGTTGGCAACGACCGAACATTAAAAAGTCCCCTCTCCGAGGTGGTTGAGCACCAAAAGCACTGATTATACCGATGGAAAGTCAAAGCTAGAGTCGCGGCGGCAGGTTCGAACAGGAAAAGAATGATGCCAAGCACTTATTTGGTCTCAAGACGAGAAGGCAACGCGTACGACAGCAGGAACATTATAACTCAGGGACGTTGCATACGTCGCCCATTTTATCCTTTCAGTTCTGTTCCTGCTGTCGTTTTTATCCTACTGAAAGGATAAAATGGGCGACGTATGCAACGTCCCTGAGTTATAATAAACAGCTATGCAGGCAGTTAAAACCGATGTTAAGAAAATTTGGGCCTTAATCGACAATTCTGCGATTACCGTTTTTTCTTTGAACAAAAGAAGACAATCAGCACTTCAGCGACTACGGAGTAATCAATGTGCAAGGGCATACTGACACGTGGAATGGCGCCTAAGCCTAACAGAGGATGAGGAAAGACTACGACCCATATCAACCGGTACTGATTTTTGATCAACAGAGTCTCTCTCTCTCTCTCTCTCTGAACACTTCACTTAATATCTTTCTCAATAAATAAATAAATAAATAAATAAATAAATAAATAAATAAATAAATAAGACTCTTCAGCCACACGAGGTGCAAACGAAGCATTATACGATCGATTCACTCCTCACGCGGCAGCGGCAGCGGCTGCGCAAGCAGAACCCAGGCGCAGACGATCAACGTAGGCCGCAGAAAAGGTGGAGGTGAGGCACTTTTTGGGGAAGGATGAAATAGAGGGATAATTGCGTCTTGACCCCTTTAGCCTTCCCATTTTTCTTCCAATGTACTACAGGAGCCAAAGCCAGGCGCAATCACGTGACCCGGCAGACGATTTATGATTGGGCGCTGAAGAGGCGTGACGCAGACGACGCAAGCGCGGTATAACGGAACGCCAAAGGGAACAGAAAAAAAGAAAAAAAGAAAAACGGAAGATTTGCCAGCGGCGCGAACACGATACACTCCGTAACCAAAAGGAGGAAGTCAAAAACAAAAAAAAGAAGGGGCATTGAAAGCGGGAACGCCAACGCGAGCCCCGGGGCGCTAATTAAATCACGCGTGCGCCATATTGAGAGTGGCCGCGAGTGTGTGCGGACGGAAGCCAGTGTTGACCGAAGAGATATATATCGGGCGCGGCAACGGAGGAAGATCGCGGCGGCGGCGGCCGCGCGCAATATTGTCTCCAGATCGGGCGCCGTCTTTAAGAGGGCAAATTATGGTCGGCGTTTATTGGGCTTGACACGAACAATGCTGGCAACGTGCGATCCCGGACACTCGCGTTAATACACAGCCCCTTTTCGCGCCGAGCTGGCAGATGCAGTGGCGAAAATGTCTTCCAAATTAGCACTACTGAACTAACAGTGCCCGACGAATATAATAAAGCCAGGCCGGGTTCACGGGGGAAGCCCTTGGTGCGGTACTTCAATGGGGCAATGAAGACCAAATACAAGTTTTGTTCATTAAAAAGACTGATTTGTCCCTATGTCAGCGGTTTTAAACAGGCTGATGATGATGACGATGACCTGTATCTGAGGAAGCCTTTGAGTGCACATAAAAGCGAAAAGGACGAGGGAGTGAGCCATCGAAGCAAGCAATAGCTAGCCTTAGCATATTGCCACGAACCATGTTTTGGGTTTGCTTGTTTATGTTTCGTTTTTTCCGACCGGCTGCGCCGGACTATGTTATCTGTGTTATCCGTGGGACAAGTGAAGCGCATGTTCCATTATTTATGCCGCACACGTGTTATCTCCTGTGATAGGGAGAGTATTTCGAACTGACGTCACCAGCCTAGAATAATCGTCTTTGATTTACAGTGTTCTGGATGCCATTCGACTGCGCGAGAAACCCTCGCACCGAGAGATAAATGCCCGTGAGCAGACGCCGCAGCATTCGACTCACCGACGCTCGCCTGCGCACGTCACTTTGTTGACTGCTGCTTCGCCACCTGTGTATTCTTTGAGTTGTTAGGGAAGCACAAGTTCGCTCCAATAAACTTGTTTTCCTTGAAGACAACTGCTTCGTCTTTGGCTTCGGGACAATATGATACGTAACATCATTCCTCATCAACTCCCCGAGCATGCACGTGCAACGATGAAACGAGAGAAGACGAAAAGAGTGGCGACGATTATAACGAATTTTCTCATGTTTCAAAGAAACTATGGCATTATTGTTCCCTGTATTATTTGAAGCACTAGGGGGGGGGGGGGGACTATAAAATGCGAGCTTCGTTGAAAGTTTGAACAAAATCGGAAAGTCAACCGTTCCTTCGCAAAACATTTTTGTACAGCGGCTACCCAGCACAACTGCAAGAAACCATTGGATTATCGCTGCGGTGGATCACCTTACGAGGCATGCGTACCGCACCGTCGCACCGTCGACCGTTGCAGCCCGCGAAGTTTCTGCATTCCTCCTATAGGAGTTTATTTTGCGCCACGGTGCGGCCGTGGAGCTATTGAGTGGCAGAGGATGCGGCTTTTTGTCGGACCTAGTGCGAGCTTTGCAAACCCAGTGCCAAGTCGTTCACAGAAAAAGTACCGCGTATCACCAGCAAACCAATGGGTTGACCGAAAGAGTTAACCGCACGCTTGGCGACATGAATTCTCTGCATGTTTCTTTGGGCCATTTAAACTGGGACTTGGTTCTGCCTTGCGTCACGTGTGCGCATAATGTGGCGACGCAGACAATACGACAGGCTTCTCGCCATTCTTTCTACTTTATGGGCGTGAGCCATCCGGCATTCTAAAGACCACGTCTCCGAGTACAGGTTCGTTTGCTGAGTGATGAAGCGCGCCGAAGAGTGCCGCCAACTGGCTCGATCCTTTACGGCTGCGGACCAAGGACGCCAAAAATCTCGCCATGGCGCTTCGGCCGCATCACCTATATCTACGCCACCGGATCCCTCGTGTGGCTGTGGATTCCATCCAACACATACGGTCTTTCACCGAAACCACGGCCCCTACCGAGTTCTCGAGAAGACGTACACCGTCAATTGCGTCGCTGAGCCGGTCACTGCCACAACCGATCTTCGTCGCCGTGGGCGCGAAACAGTTCACGTACAGGTGGCGTCAAAAGTAACTGGAACACGGTCTCGCAAATTTAGAGGAATTCCTTCTTCTGGAAACTGCCTGGCTGCATTGGAGTCCTCCCTAAAAGAAAAAAAGTCCTTGTAAACCGGTAACGGCTGTCACGAAGCCAGTAAGGCAAATCTGATATTCCCAAACCCTTGTTCCAATTACTTATGACGGCACCTGTACATCGCCTGAAGCTTTACTACGACCAGAGTCCTACGATTCACTCGTTGTCGCATAAGCCTTCAATCGCCAGGATGGCTCCTCTTTTTGCCGGGGGGTGATTGTAATGAGGGTCACTAGTTGTCGCATAAGCCTTCAGTCGCTGCAAGATGGCTCCTCTTTTTGGCGGGGGGGGGGGGGGGGGGGTGATTGTGATGAAGATACTACGGGCAGCAAGCACTTCCTTAAAAGGGTATGCGCCGTAAGCGTCTCAAGGCAAAGATGATGCATGTGCGTGGTCCTGGGACAATCCACCCCAAGTGGGCATGTGCTTCAATCCGGGAGAATTCCCACGAAACAAGTTTGTCAACCCCGTCACCACTCGACCACTCACCTCCACGAGAGCGACCCATGAGAGGGAACGTGGCACTAATCCTGGAAGCGCCTCCCAACGTGAGAGGGAATAATGCCCGGATATTACATCATCTGATCGCGACGATCAGATGATAATGCGTCGTGATGTACGCACGGACAATTTGTTTAAGGCTTAAGCACTTATAAACGGATAAACCTGTCGCGAACGCGACAGAGAGACGAGCCGAAACACGTCTGAACGCTATGCCGTGCACCCAAAAACTGGGGCCCCGTTTTATTCCACGCTCGTGGCGTTCGTGGCTGCTTGCGCACCGGCGACGCGTGGCCCGCTCTCATTGGTTGTCACTCAGCCCCAGCGCCATCGCCACTGGAGCGCCGCCACAAACCGGTCTGTCCGTCAGTATACAATGCTCCATGAGTCGCACTCTCGCCGCATACAAAAATTGTATTAATAAAAGGCGTCTAGGGCTTTCATACTTCGATACGAAGTTTGCCTTTAAAGTAATCTTTCCAGCAATGCTTGTGTAAAGTACTGAAGCCGACTTCAAAGGCGATCAATAAATAGCGCTTCAAAGGGATACATGGGGTCCGACGGAGGAATTTAATGAAATGCGCTTGAGCCATCATACTTAGATAACAGACTGTCAGGGGCGTAGCAAGGGGGAGGGGGGGGGGGGGGTAGGTGCCAGAACAGCCCCCGCAATTTTCTGAGCACTGTACACCCCCTCCACGTATACCGGCGTTTTCCGCCCATGTTATTTACACATTCAAATGTAAAATCAAATGTACGGTTAAATCTAGACATAATTAAGTTGACAAAAATTAACAATTTTTAGTTACACCCAGGTTTTCGTTACATGTAGGTTTCGAGTTAAGGTTCGCGCGAACGACGCAGGAACGAAACGAAGATGCCAGACATCAGTGACCGTGAACTCCCGCTTCAAGGATTTATCCCAGAGTGAAAAAGTACGTGATTTGCGCCAGCTGCTGTCCCACGAGCTTAGTCGCGACACGACACTCCAAAAAAACAAAGTCACTTACCCCCACATTCACAAACGTAACTTACGTGTTACTTTTGACTCTGACACTTTTCGGCGCCTTAGCCCGTTTCAAGGACCAAACTTATGCGGAAAGAGCGGCTTTTCGCGAACTCGCTGCTTTTTTCCGCACTCAAAATTGTTGAGAGGGTGATAGCTGGGATACTGTATACTGGGCGGCGACACTCTTCTTCCTCGCCGGCGGAGACGGCATTTAAGATTGCGAGCTCGTCTTGAAAAGACAATTTTTTTTTTTTCTGGCAGCAGAACTCATCACCGACGTACCGGCAGACAGACAGGCCGACAGACAGGCCTATACTCGGTTACAACCCAAGAACGGCACTACCTCATGTAGTGTAGCACTCCGCCAAAGCGCCGGACCCGTGACGTCAGTGCGCGCGCGTTTTGAAAGGGGTTTGCTATGAATGCGTGATATCGCCTGCCTTGTCTCACGCAGTTTGTTTGTCGTCACTGGAGTCGTTTATAAGCATATTCAGTCCAAAAAAAATCACGGGAACGGCTCGCGCCATGTTCAAAATATTTCCAGTAACGCCCTACTTGCGCCGCGCGGAGGGACATCCGGCTACGGCGATAAGGCACAGCGGCAACTTCCGGTGCCGTTCTTAAGTTGTCACCGAGTATAGCACCTAACCGACACCGCACTGTCAACACTGGAAACACGCAGTAGTCTGCGGTGCGGACGAAGTTTGCTAAATTAGTGCATTTTTTAGCCGCTTTTATGAAAAAAGTGCAAAAAATAATGGCTCATCAGCGTGCCGAATTCGTTATATCAAGGTTAACCTTCGCAACGCCTTCGTTACATAGGGGTCGCGAACACATGCGTTTCACGGGGAATTGAAAAACTTCGTTAAATCCAGGAATTCGTTACACAGAAGTTCGCTACATCCAAGTTTAACTGTATTCAAAATATTCAAATGTAAAAACAAAAATAAGCGCGCTGGTTTGTTGAGAAATAGCGTTCTTCTGAGTCCCGTATGTACCGCTATTTTTTATGCGGGTATTACCGTCAACGAGACAACTAACCCTTCGGCATTACTAAAGCAGGAAAATGAATATTGTTTAGGCGCAGGATCTTTCTTTCTTTATTTATTTTTTTACTGGTGACGTAAAAAACCCCGCGAAAATTATTTCTGGCTACGCCACTGTCACACTTGCTATCTTGGCCCGAAAAAAAAAAGATTTTCTCTCCACAATTCGCTTGAGTGTACTAGTAGTGAAACCGCCTTTAAAGGGGGCTCGGTGTATAGCGCTTGATTGGGATGCATGGGGTTTTACGGAGTTACATTATAATATATTACTATAACGTCGGTGTATAGCGATTAATATACATGATGCACAAGGTATTGTGCATGTATTTCATGAAAGCCCCCAGGGTCCGACTAAGGCATTCAGAATGCCTTAGTCGGACCCTGGGGGCTTTCCGACTTTCGGGGGGGGGGGGGGGACCCTGGGGGCCGTGTGTGCAGTAGAATGATTCTACTGCACACACGGCCCCCCAAAACGTCTTCCTAGCACAGCATCTGTGTGTAGTTGTGAAGCCTACTTTAAAGGTGCTGTTGTGACCGAGTGGGGCACCTGATTCGAGCTCCGTGGCCTCCGACATACGAGTGGTAGCGTGTATGATGCGAGCGGCCAGCCGCTGTTGCAGCTGTGAAGAAGTCCAGAAGCCGTAAACTAACGTAACTGTTTACTTCATAGCGAGAGGTGAGCCGAAGCCAAAAAAACAATGCCCCGACGAGCGAGGTTACAATACAGGACTCGAGCAGAGTGACAGCATGGATTCACTGCCCAAACAGGAATGGATTATAGCGCTTGCGGGGCTTCTATTTATACCCAAAAGCGGTAACGGTCAAAACACCAGCAAGCGGCAACACGCCACGAACGTCGCAGACACACACAACGCTCTTTCCAGAGTTCGTGAGTCGTCGGTAGCCTCGGCGCACGTTGAGGAGAGGGGAGAGAGGAGGACTCCATTGCGATCGCGGGGCCTCTGTGTCCTTCGGCGGGTCTCGACGTGCCGCTGGCAACCGCCGGAGTTTGAAGCGCGTTGAAAGCGAGGCGTCTGGCCCGGCTTGTTGAAACTTGAATGATGAGTCACCGACATGGTGGTGCCTGACAAAAGTCGCACGTAGTGGCTTCGCCGCACAGCCGAGGGGTGATGCGGGAAAGTACGGCGGCGCTGGCCGATTCGTAACAGTGCTCAGCGCTAACAGAGAGGCCCCCTGAGGTGATGGATTTCAAAGTGGTTTTGTTCGTGTCATAAATATACTCTCTAGTTTTTGTAGAGGTAAGTCCAAGAAACAGTAAACATATTCGTTCACGGCAACAAAAGACATTACTCCGCCAGGACAGGACTATTTGTTGCCTCGGCGACTTGCGACGATGTAGTAGTCGAAGCACGAATTTCATGGAATTGCTCTCCTGAATTCGCCTGTATACGTCCGCCATTTTTGACGGCGACACTCCAGCGTGCACATGCTACTGCTCAGTGAACTTTATGGTGCCAAATTGACCTTTCACGTGTCCTCGCAAATTCCTTAAGTGTCCTTTCTTCCCCTATCCTCGTTCCTACTTTCCACGAATAAAGTTCACTACTACCAAGTGAGTAAGGAACTACTGGCAGATCGCGATGAAGCAAGCGGACAATGCATGCACAGTGGCCAGCGCACACGTGAGACTAAGGGTGCGTTCCAATTTCCCCTTTGGACGACGTCGTTGCCGTCTTCGCGGGCAGCCCGCCATATTAAGCACCGTTCCAATTCGAACGAAGCAGTCAACGAATACTGCTTCGTGGAGACGGCTTCAAAGTCAGCAACGACGCAGGCTACCTTCCTGTCTAAACTAATAAGTGACGCCAGCGCCACCTTTAAGTGACTAAACTAATAAGTGACGCCAGCGCCACGCCAGCGCCACAACAAAAGCACTTGTTCTTTTATTGAAATATTTAAAATATAGTTCACTAGTGGGGAAGACGAATTTGTTTAATTTTCACGTAATGTTTGTAGTAATAGCGGTAATTTCATTTACGAAACCTGCGGCTTGCGTTTCTCAACTTGTCTGCTACGAGGCTGTCGTCTGCGTTGGTGTTGCGTTCGGGACCACAGCGTCATTCCAATTTTTATTCATCTAGACGTCTATTTAGACTGCTTCGTAAGCTGTCTACCAAGCTGTCCACAAATTGGAACGCAGCAGTATGATACCACGGCGACGTCCGGTCAAGTTCGCGCACGCGTACTTGGGAGCGATGTGCCCAGGAATCGTATACAGGAGCTACGTGCTGGAAAACTCTAGGCCCTCTCCGACAAGTGGCACTAATGCGGAGGCAACTGCAGTTAGCGCTTCTGAACGGAGCAATTAGCTCTTCGTCGGTCAGCGCCCCCACACACTACTGTCCTCGCGTCCCCGTACGGAACGCCCACAATGGGGTTTTAGAGCGGTTTTTGCCCGATTTTACCCTCTCTCTCCGCTCTTCTCTCCCTATTAATGATGAATGGTAACTTGTTCCAGGCTCCAAATGCTGGCAGCATGCATGCCGCGCCTGATAGACAGCTGTTCTGCGTTCAGAGAAAACCAATCGCGAGCTCTTTTTTTTTTTTTTTTTTTTAAGGTGTCTCAGCTGAGGTTGTCACTGAATGCATGCCGCCTCGCTTCACTGCACTGCTTGCGCAGGTGGCGATGACCTTGAGGGAAGGGGTGACAATTTTCGTGAGAATAAAAGTTCGCTCACTCACTCTACATATGATGTCCCTACATAACCGTTTGGCCAAAAAGGCCCCGAGTTCTGAACGGCTGCCGGTCCCCGCAGCACACAAAGCTAAAATATACAGTAAATTATCGTTATAACAAAATTGCTTTCAATTCAGAGAGAATAAACTCTCACTCGCTTTGAACGAGGTACAGCTTATAGCGAGTGACTTTTTTTGTCCTCAGGACAACGTTATATAGAGAGGATTTGTTGGGTCTCCCAGACCGCGACAGTGGTGCCGCCCCGTGACAAAACAAAACAAAAAATTCTGCGCATCGGTTCCATGCTTACCCGATGTATGGTATACATTAGTCAACGGGAAACCTTTATATCGTGCTCGCTGCAGCCACGAAAACGGAAACTGCCCAGAATTAAATCGAACGCAGATGTCTCGCCTAGTTCGCTTGAAAGCTGTCACTTAAATTAAACCCCTGTGATCTCCCTGACAGGCAATGTTCCATCTCGCCTAGTGCACACAAAAACACTATTACGACCGCCACCACCGTATGAAAAAGAAAGAGTCGTCAGTTAGCCAAGTAAAAAGAAGTATACGAACGGTCTACGGCGTCGACATTCAAGTGGCGCTTGTTATAAGAAATGTGACAAACGCAGCATATGTTTTTAGCAAGTGTTGTTTCGCGTAATGAAGGGGGGCCCCCTCGGTCGACGCGAAGCGCTCGCGCGTTTTTTATTTCTCCCTTCCCCTTCTCCTCCGCTACGAGCGTGCGCACTCGTCACAGGAAGCAACTCAGCATTCATTCCGCGCCTTCGGCAGTTGTGGGCTCATCCACGGCTCGACAGGTGTGTACACCGTGGTGTGCCTAAAGGCAGCGCACTGTCGCCGCTTCTGTTATATCCCTTTCGTGTATACAGTCCGGCGGAAACAGGCTGTCGAGAACGGAGATGCCCGAGAGAGAGGTGTGTGTGTGTGTGTGTGTGTGTGTGTGTGTGTGTGTGTGTGTGTGTGTGTGTGTGTGTGTGTGTGTGTGTGTGTGTGTGTGTGTGTGTGTGTGTGTGTGTGTGTGTGTGTGTGTGTGTGTGTGTGTGTGTGTGTGAGAGAGAGAGAGAGAGAGAGAGAGAGAGAGAGAGAGAGAGAGAGAGAGAGAGAGAGAGAGAGAGAGAGAGAGAGCAAACCCACATTCGCGGTTTATTGCGGCCAAGCTTGAATCACCGCGCACGCACAAGCAAATGCCGTTCGGCCTAACTAGTTCTCAGAAGAGGTAAACGCCGCAGAACGCATGCATCTCCGTTCGACGCGCACGCCTCAAGGCGTGACGTACGCGCCCACGCCGCAAGCTGCTCGGCAAAAATAGGCTACTTGTTTTTGTTTTTTTCCCCCGCGTCGCCACTCAGCGAACGGACAAGGACACGGCGAGCGCAAATCCGCGGACTTCGCTTCCTCGGTTCATTGCCTTTTTCTACCTACCCACGGTGTTGTCATTTTTTTTACCTTTCCCGTCGGGCCACTGACCTCAGGAAATTGACCAAAAGGGCCAATCCAAACACATTTGCGGAGAGCGACGCGTTTGCGCACGCGTTTTCCCTTTCCTGAAAAAAACGCCCGGCAGCGGTCAAAGCACGTACGATGGCTACAGGAACGGCTTTGGTGAGGGGGAAAGACGCGTGCGGAAACGCGTCGCTCTCCGCACATGTAAAGCGACGCCCTCCTGCCGCAGTCGCTACGCTAACAGGGTCCTCCAACTTCCCCCTTTATGCACTCGTCCGCGGCAGCGGTGTATGTATACAAGCCGACCTGTGACCTCATAACGGAGGAGCCCCTATTCTTTGGCGCAGCTTTTCCGCGCGTGCAACAGATGTTTCTCCCCTGCATTTTCCTTTCACGCACGTCACTCGGGGAAGGCGACAGCGGCGGCGTGATAAGTGCGCCCTCGCCCAGCGCTCCCTCCACGCCTTTTATCCGCTGCTGATCGATGGTTATGGGCACCGGCAGCCGCGGCGGCGTGGCCAAGACGGAGGCTGCCGCGAGGGCTCGAAGAACCGAGCGCTTGTTCGGTCTGCTACCGCCACGGAAGAGGGACCCAGACGAGAACGCCATTACGCTGTCCCACCGCCGTCTTAGCGTCGCGCCGTTCGGTATACAGGCGAGACTTGGCAGCCTGACGATATCATTAATTCTGCCGCCGCGGTCTGCCACCCCGGGTTCTATGTCCGTTAAGCAGCTACGGAGCAGTCTTTAGGGGCAGCGCAGAAGACGAGTACACAAGAAATGAAGAAGGCAGATGGCTCTCAGTGCTCAAGATATTCAACCGATACCAACTCGCTCGAATGTTCATTCTTCTACAGCGTAGGACACCGAGTGTCCTACTAACTCTCACGCCTCCTTCTCCTTTCCCCTGCCAGTTAAGATATGCTCCTCACAATTCCGAGCCCTGAACCATACACGCGGAAATGCTACTCAACTTTGTTCCCAGGTATTTGACTTGCTGCAACTTTAAAGCAAGCACCATTGCGGAGCCATTTATCGAAGATCCACGGTTTCCACTCGCTCAGGCGTATCCCGTCGAGCCTCGTTCATCGTCCTCCTCCTCTCCAAATCTCCACTGTTACCTTCGGTACGCACAGATGGTGAGCGTTGGGAATGACCATCCCAGCGCTACTCCCACTGTTGGGAAATGACTATCCCAGGGCGGTCGCCAAGGTTGTGACTCGCATCCAGCTCGTCACCGACGTTGGGAATCGGCGATCCCACAGCTGTCACCACTGTTGCGACTGGCCACCCGAGCGCAGTCACCGGTGTAGTGACGTTGCCTTGCTCCGTCCGCTTTCGACGCGGCGCAGAGCAGAGCGATGAAGTCCTCGAGCCGACGAAGAGTTAAAGTAACATTTATATACAGTATGTACAGGGTAAGCAAACGTTACATGACTCGCACAAAGGCGACAGCACCCTTTCACTCGGTGCCTCTGAAGAGACTGGTGCCGGAGAGAAGCCGCCGAGGAATGCCGACGATGAGAGCCTCCGGGCTTCTTTTATAGCCCGGGAAGTTCGTTGTGGCCCCAATAAGTTCGAAAAGCTCCAATCAGGGCTATCGCTGCCTGAAGTTTGAATTCCGACGAATGGTAGCGAAGCGGTGAGTCAGCTGCGCCGCCAATGGGGAAAGGGAGGGCGATGCCCCCGCCGTCTCCGTGACCTCGCCTCCGGGCGTAGCGACATGCCCTTGTTTGGTCGTTCTCAGATGCGGGATTCGGCCGCGCCGCAGCGTTCCGAGATGCGGGATTCGGCCGCGCCGCAGCGTTCTGAGATGCGGGATTCGGCCGCGCCGCAGCGACGAAAGGGAGAGGCGTGACTCAGCCTCGCTGTCGGCGCGTCGCCTCGTGCAACGCATTTGGGCCAGGCGCTCTGGCACAACATGAGCTACAAGTGCACACGGACACGGTTTCGGTAACTGTAGGGTAGCCTACGACTCAGCTTCCGCCGCAGAGCCAGCGTTCCCGCTCCATCGAGGTCACATTTCCCTAGCATTTTCCCTATAAAAATGGTCAAAGCGCCATCCTTATCACAATAAGCATTTATTCGACCTCACGATTAGATTCAACTACATCCGCACACGATGCAACTTAGCACCGCATAAGTATACCTTCACGCCAGCCACACATCCAACTTGTGAGGTAATTTATTGTTTGCGTGAGCAATAGATACAGCATGTCGGTGAAATTATCCCGTCGATCCGTCAACACAGCGAACGACGGAAGAGCACAGAACGGCAGAGTGCAGAGAGCGAGTGGGGACAGCTGCCTTCGCAAACGTCGGAGACGTTGTCAGGTGGGTTGTCAAGTGGAAGCGCGCGGCTTAGCACTTGCCGACGCACATGGTTCGGTCGCACGCCGCCTCTACGGGTCCCGTGACTCCCGCCACCGCTCGAAGGCGTCGCAGAAACGAGTCTGCAGCCAGCGCAAGATGACAACAGAAGAAGGAATCGGAATGACGGCGATGAAATGCCGACACTGGTGGCACTGGTGACACTGGTGGCAAAAGAGATACAAGCAGCCAATGCCCCTGCTACAGCGAGCAAACGTGACTGCCAGGCGGTCAGAGCGCTAAGCACGGTTGACGCGATGTGCGAGAGGAGGCGTGCGATAAACGCCGCGCGGCGGATTTGTGTAGCCGGAGCAAGGCGCGCGCATCGGGCCGAACTTTAGGTTCGCGAGGGGGAGCGCCGAGGCGCTCGCGCATTCTTGAAGACCCACATATGGGTCTTCAATTATTTCTGCCAGTACGGTATATCAGGTGAGCATTCCTACAATTCAGCTAGCAAAAGGCAAGAAGAGCAATGGTCCCAACAGTGGATGTTGTTGCGGCCGAGTGGGGGCACCCGATCCGAGCTCCGTGGCCTCCGACATACGAGTGGTAGCGTGTATGATGCGAGCGGCCAGCCGCTGTTGCAGCCGTGAAGAAGTCCAGAAGCCGTAGGCTAACGTAACTGTTTACTTCATAGCGAGAGGCGAGCCGAAGCCGAATAGCAATGCCCCGACGGGCGAGGTAACAGTACAGGACTCGAGCAGAGTGTCAGCATGGATTCGCTGCTCAAACAGGAATGGATTATAGCGCTTGCGGGGCTCCTATTTATACCCAAAAGCGGTAACGGTCAAAACGCCAACAAGCGGCAACACGCCACGAACGTCACAGACACACACAACGCTGTTTCCAGAGTTCGTGAGCAGTCGATAGCCTCGGCGGACGCTGAGTCCGGGAGAGGAGAGAGAGGATGACTCCGCTGCGACCGACGGGGCCCCTGTGTCCTTGAAACAAGTCTCGGCGCGCCGCTGGCAACCGCCGGAATTTGAAGCGCGTTGAAAGCGAGGCGTCTGGCCGGGCTTGTCGAAACTTGAATGATGAGTCACCGACATGGTGGCGCCTGACGGCTGAAAGGCGCACGCAGTGGCTTCGCCGCACAGCCGAGGAGTGATGCGGGAAAGTACGGCGGCGCTGGCCGATTCGTAGCACTGTACGAAAACAAAGCAAAACGAAAACTACAAAGCCACAGACATAGTGCGTACGTACTCTAAAACAGGGTGTAGAAGGGTGGGGAGTGTTACTTCACCGGGAGTGAAACGTCCCGGTGCAAGTAACTCCACCGTTACAGTCATCACAAAGACATGCCAAGACAAAGTAACTGCGAAATAACTTTGGCAGAGAAGCGCAAGTGACGATGCCGACGCGTGAGTCACCCTCTCCCAACACTGCTTATTGATAGCAGCACCCAAGCGCAATGAAATGGAATAGATGTGTTTTTCCTCCCACTTGTAGTTACATGTTAAAGGAGCCACGAAGAGAAAATACAACTTCATTTAATTTGAAAGAACGAGGATTCAGTATCTCACTCAGCTCCATAGAGCCAGAAAAGATGTTTTCTTAACAAAAAAAAGCAAGAAGTATTTAAAAACTTTCAGATTTTGCGCCACAGTGGCGTGGTACTATGAGCAAGAATGACGTCATACGGGCCAACAATAAAACATAATTTTCAGTGCGTTAACTGCACGTTAGCATTCAAGTGATATGGTCAAATGGAACTAGAGGCCCCATTACAGACGTCCAGTCATGTGTCGTCGCGACAGGTCTCCTAGGCGGCCGCCAATCACACAAACAAGGTTCCGTGACGTCATAGAAAGTTGCGGGAAATTGGCTAGGGGGTCGCGACTGCTTCAAACGTTTTCTTTAATATCTCCGTTATTTGTTTGAAGATTGCGATGATAGTGGTATCATTGTTATCGGGACTAAGCAGTCTTTCTAATAAACCCAACTTGTATTTTGTCTTCATGGCTCCTTTAAAACAGCACTTAAACAGTTATGGTGGTTAACTTCCGTAAATACGTTGTCATCAAGAACGTAGGTAATGTACTGGGGATTACATTTGCTGTGATTACCACGCGTAATTATTTTTAGGTTGATCAACATTTGCCACCTGCTAGACTATTTAGCAATCTTTACGATAGATCTGTTCAGAGTTGTGTGATTTTCAAATACAGTTAATTTCATTGCAGATGATGCAGTCGTGAGGAGACAGTTTAAGGTTACATAGAAGCAAAGGCATTAACGAAAACTAGGAATAAAAGGGATCCTAACACTAAGCCTTCAGGGACTCCTAAGCTGACAGGAACTGCATTGCGTACTGCTTGGTCGTAAACTGAATATTTAAATCGCTGGGATAAAAATAAAGCTGCCAAATAATGCAATAATTGATCCCTCACCGATAACGGCACTGAGTTGCGCGACAAGATTGCTGTGAATACGCAGTAAAAAGTTTTTGCGAAATCGAAAATAATTATATCCGCGGACGGTTGCGATGTCATCCTCTGGGAATTCCGCGCCGACAACGGCGAAATATCGACTAAAACCTTTTTTTTAAATTCCACCTGGTTCTGGTAATACCCTTAAGCTACACGAGCATTCGAAATGACACCAGAGTCCAACGCCCTTTGAAATTTTCAGTGACATTCGGACTGTCCGTGCGTCCTTTATTTTCCTCGTTTGTGTGCGCTATTTGTCAAGATGCATCAATTCCACCGAAGCCAAGCTCGCAGTTATGCTTCGAACTGAAAGGGGTGCTCCCGATCTACACGACGAAAATTCGCAAAGGCAGTTGAAAGATTCCGTGTTCACCCGTTTCGTGTCGTTACCGTAGCCAAGTTCCGTTCTCGTAACGTGAAAAGAAATTTAACTTTACAGTCTAACTCAGCAAAAAGAAATAATAAAAATAAAAATAAATAAATAAACACCACGCTGAGTAATAAAATTTATTATATACTCGTAATCTCGTAAAATGGCAACACGACTTCTGTATGTCGTTCATGTTTTTTTTTTCTTTTTCGCACTGTCGGTGTCGAGAGTACGTTAACTTGCAACCAAAGAAAAGACAAAAAATTAAAAAAAAATATTAGAACTCACTTTGTGAAGTCCAAGCTAACTCGGAAATAATAGTATTTGTAACTGCGCCATCCGCAAAGTGCGAGCAAGACGAACGTTCGCGTTTCGAAGGCCTTTGAGAACCTCTTAGTGGCGGTGCTCCTCGGACGCAAATGGCACTTCAACCCAATGCCTTTGGAAAACGCCGCGTAGCAGTTTAGTGGCGGCATTCGAGCCGAACGGCATTCAGTTCAAAGGCCTCCGTATACGCCCGCGTAGAAGGGGTATAATTTGCGAGAAAGAAGACTACTCCGCGGCGGCTCGGCCCTCTTCCCTGAAATATCCAGCAGTTCTGATGCGCCGTCAGTGCTAGCACTAAAGCCCGTTCTACATGCGGCGAATTTCGCCTGCGAATTCGCAGTTGCGGCGCCGCCCGTGCGGCAAAACAATTTATTTTCTTATTTTCACTGTTGCGACATATTGCCAAATGCTAAGCGGCGTTCACAAGAGAAGTTCGACTCTTCCAAACATTTCGAAATTCGCCACAGCAACGAGAATAGATCGTTTTGGTTCACGAGCGGCGCCGCAGCTGCGAATTCGCAAGCAAAATTCGCCCCATGTAGAACGGGCTTAACCGCGTAGGACCTGCTGAGTTCCGAACGGCGTTCCATAGCCGGTCGATTCTTCCATCTCACGCGGCTCACACAACGAAAGACTCGGATGGTGGCGAATTTCAACGATTCTGTTAGCCTTAACACACGGCTCTCGAACATTCCAGTTTCAAACTCCATTAAGTACTGCCGGCTACTGCGAAATCAAAAGACACGTTAAATAGACGCACGCAAGTGTTGCGGGCTCCTGAAAGCCGGTAATAACGGAGTACACGAAAACCTCATGACGAGACCGCGCACACGATGCATCCAACTGAAAACCGAGCGTGCATGTTAACCAATACTTCGCTGAACCCAAGTACCAATACGTGCTTGTTTTGATGCGTAACGGCCACCAAAACTATGGCCCGAGTACTATAGTGCCTGGAATATCTTCTAGGCACTATACGAGTACCAGGCAACGCATGTGGAAGCCGACTTCGGCTTTGGATTTGGCTTGTTCGCCCACACATTATGGCGAACCCTAATGACAGCTGGATACTGAGAGGGACGGGATAGGGCGAATTCGCATCCGGCTGTTCTCATCCGGTCAGTTGTGCCTTGTCAATATGACGAACTACTGCAAATGTTACCCCGGATATTTCGGGGTCAGGCTGTTAAGTGAAGCCATCTTTAAGTAGAGGAACGGGGCACTGAGGCCAACGCTATTAAGGGAGTACTGACACGAAAATTTTATGTTCCACTTTTATTGCTTTTATCGATGCTTAACGGTCTGGGGAACTCGAAACGGCACTTTAAATACTTCAGCGCTCGATAATTAATTACACTGAACGGCCTGAAAATCGCTTGTTTCAAATTCCCGCGCTTTCATGCCGACAGGCGCATATGACCGAATCCCGGCGTGACCTCACCGCTTTGTGCGGACGTCAAAAGAGGCCGGTGGGGGCGTTGTTTCGACCGCGCCGCCGCCGGAGCTGAACGGCTGAGCTATGGAGATAAACCGCTGAGCCACCACAGCTGAGGAGGAGGAGGAGGAGAAAAGCGAAAGGAAAGGCCGAGAGGTTATCCAGGCTTAGAGCCCGGATTGCTACTCGGCACTGGGGAAGGGGTGTTCAGGGGATAAAAGAGATGGCAAGCGAAAAAGGGGGGATAGGAGCGGGGTCGCGCACACACTTTAGTCCCTTCGTGGGCACTAGTCTCTCAGCTAAACCTGTGTCCTTCATAAAACGCAGAAGGGCTTTTGTTGCCTTCTGCGAAGTCGATTGTAGGGGTCTTTGTCCTAGAATAGTCTCTAGCTTGAACTGTTGATTGTCCAATCTTCTGAGCTCGGCTGCCAAAACGCGTCTTTCCGATGAATACTCGGGGCAACAACAAAGCACATGGTCGATTGTCTCTTCAACCTCGCAGGCGTCGCAGTGGGCACTACTGGCCATCCCGATGAGGAGGGAGTAGGCTTTCGTGAAGGCCACTCCTAACACAGCCTACAAAGTAAAGTAGACTGTGATCGAGTCAGCCCACACGGAAGAAGACGCTGGAGTAGAGGGTCCTGGTTGTGGAGGCACGGGTGCACAAAGTCCGGTGTATTCCATTGCTGAACGGCTGAGCCATGGAGCTAAACCGCTGAGCCACAATAGCTGAGCTGCCTGAAGGAGCTAGGCCTACCATTGCGGAGGAAATTCGATGACCGCTTTCAATAAAAGTCCTAATGGCGACTTCTATTGCGATTCCGAGCTATATTACCGCTTCCTTTTCCGTGTGTGGAACTTTATTTTTCTCAACAGTGCCTTTCTGGGAAGCGGTTATGCCTGTAGCTCGGGGTACGTGCACCCATTTGTGAATGCGCCGGCGCCCGCTCGCCGTTCGCGGGGCCGCGCGCGCGAAGTGACGTCACGTGTTTTTGACGAGCGCTGTCGCGTCACTTCTTTTGGCTTTCACGGGATGATGTCACGCTGATGTCCATTTGCTGAGTGCTGCTCCGTCGACGCGATAAATGAGATCCAATTGAAGCATGTTCTTCGCGTCGCAGGTCGCTCATATTACAGCCAGGGTATTCTGCTGAGTAAAGGAAGCGAACTGTGCAATGATATTATCGCCGAAAATTGGTGTCAGTACTCCTTTAAAGACGAACGTGTCCTTAATCGGGATGTCGCCACAGTTGTACTAGTAAGGAAGGATAAAAAGTAAAGGAAAGGCAGGAATGTTAACCAGGCTATGGCCTAGTTTGATATCCTACACGTTGGAAAGTGGAACGATGGGAAGAAAGGGAGAAACGAGAAAAAGAGGGGGAAAGGTAAGGACAGACAGTGAAGAGGAGTGGCCAGCGTTAGGACACTACAGACGATAGAGTTCAGGGTACAGTGTTTTGTGCACCAGTCTTTGGTACGGGTCCGTCGTTTTTAGGAAGCACAGCATCGCTTTTGTCGCCTTGTGCGCAGACGACGGAGGAGGCCAGTGGCCCAGGATTTCCTCCTCGGGGAACGGTTGCCGAGATTCTAGCTTCCGTAGAGTGGAGGAGGAGAGCTGCCTTCTTTCCGAAGAAAAACGTGGGCGCTCGCATGGAACGTGAGGTACGGTCTCCGGTGTGTCACAGACTTCACACGCCTCACTAGCTGCCATTCCGATCAAATAAGATCGGAAACAGTAGAGTACGTATCGGAAAAGTAAAAGGGTGAGGGCAGAAGGTTACGACACTCGCCTCAATCTGACTGGCTAACGAGCGTCTCCTGCAATACACTGTTATGAAAGAAAGAAAAAAAAAACAATCCGAGGTAATGATTTTTTCTCTTTAAGGGTTTAGTAAAAACACAGGAAGTTCTCATCAAACGCCATTAATTGACTCACCCATTCACTCACTCAACCCTCAATACGGTCTTCGCGTTAGTGCACGGGAGCAGTAATACGGAGTGAGGAGAGGAGTCACAAACCTGTCACTCCAGCTCACCAAGACCAGTTTTAGCGCTACCCGGGAGTGCAAGTAGCGCCACTGCTTTTCATGACCACAATCTCTCCCATGACCTTAACGATCTACTAAAACTCACGTTACTGAAGAACGGATCATCGTACGTTCCCGGTTAGCGAGCACGACGTCATGATGACGTCACAAAGCTGACCCATAATGCATTCTGATTATGACGTCACAAGGATGCGTCCTGGCGCAGGTACACGCGCGAAGAAATTTTTACCCGGCAAATCCCGACATGAAGCGCACAATGACTAACTGTTGTATACTCATTAATTAATTAAGGAAACCACACACGCAAGAATGCACTACGTTAACAACCGCTTGTATGTACACACTCGATGCAGCGTTACAAACCATCCCTATTACAGTGGCGAAGTGCCAACTCTCGGAGTGAAAAGCTGGACACTCGCCGCGGTGGCTCAGTAGCTAAGGCGTTGCGCTGCTGAGCACAAGTTCGCGGGTTCGATTCCCGGCCACGGCGACCGCTTTTCTGATGGAGGCGAAGCAAAAACGCCCGTGTGTACGAGATTTAGGCGCACGTTAAAGATCCCCTGGTGGTCAAAATTAATCCGGAGCCCTCCACTACGGCGCGCCTCGTTGCCTGCGTTGCGTCGGCGCGTTAAACCCCACAACCAATCAATGAAAGCCGGACCTAATGCACCGATAGGGTTACCCAAACTACGCGATATCAATTCTCCTGCACGTTGATGCCATAAATTATAAACCGGGGACAGCGCAAATTTATTGTTACAGGTCGGTGCGATTCCATCAACACGACCCGTACACTTACACAATGTCGAACTGAACGACATATTATATAATTCACGTTTTAGACTGCGCTTAGTTGCCTTCGACTGTTTCTTTTTTTTTTTTTTTTCAAGTTTATCCCTGCCGCCTGGCAGTATTATTTATTCTTGATTCGCCTTTTTGTGTCCGCGCGTGCTCATATCTTGGCCCCCACAGCCACAGCTTGCTATTTTCATTCACCCGTCTGCCTTTCAGACTCGGTTCGTTGCTCGCTCACCGCGCACCCAGGCAGCATAGTTGGGCAAACAACGTCTGCGATGAGTTTCGTTGCACTAGCGCTCGACTGTCTCTTTTTTTTTTCCCTCCTTTTCCTCATGCCTCCGGCTATTTCCAGCTTACAAAACTTCAAAACAAAAGGCTTCTTCTGCCGACCTGTTATGCCTTTCTTTGTTTCAAGCGCTGCGCCACAACTGACGGCAGAACACGTCAACAAACTCCCGCTATAGGCGCGCATTAGGTAGTGACGACACAGTGACGTCACAAGAGGGGGGAGGAGTCATTACTGCTGCAATCAAAATGCGCTCCCCGCTTCAAACCCTACACCCTACGAAACGACAAAAGAGCCAGCCGATACAACTCTTTTCCAGGAACGTCAGTAACGCGCCAGCAGCAGCGGGCGCAGCCGTTTATTGAACAGACGACACCTGCCGCGGGTAGCAGACGACGCGAACAAGCGGTTTGTCGTGACGCACGCGCGCAGACTGGTGACGTCGCGGCGCGCGTCATCGAAAGGGGGTTTTATTGTTGCTTCACGCTTTCGCCAGTTGTCGCCTGGTCAGTCAGCACTTTCGCTGTTCTGCGGCACAGCCGATGAGCAAACCGAGTGCGCATTTCTCGTCCCAGACATCGCTCTAATCTCAGCAGTAACGGGGGGAAAACGTACAGTCGGTAAAACACTCGTCTGCAACACAGCTTTCGAACTTTCAGTTTTATCGTGCCACGCCCGAGCGGTATTTGAAGAAAACGACCGCGGCGTTCTGAAGTCTATGCCCACTTCTTTTGTCTGTGACATGTTTGTAAAGAGGCCGTTAACGCAGTTCTCAGATTTAAGTAGTGTAAGTTGAAATCGCTCTAATAGATCAGCGTTTTACGGAGTGCACAGTATTGATCGAAGTCCCCAGGCTATGCAAAAATTTGTCAGGCCACAAATAATTCAAAGCAAAAGGTTAACAGCCACCAAACGAAATGGTCAACAACGTTAAATTGGCGAAACATTATTCTTTGTAACTTGAGCAAAAACATTCACATTGAGCTACGGTGTGCTTAAAATATTTGTTGCCTGCGAAGCTCTACGTAGCGGGCCAAAATTATTAACGACGAAGTAGCCAAGCAAAGCGAGGATAATAACTAACGCCGGCAGAAAGGAGAAAACGTGCGCTAACGAATAAGCTTCACTTCGTGCAACGAACTTCGAACTTTTTTTTTTTTTTTTTTTTACGCTGGCGTGGAGTACTTTCCGCGCCGCAAAATTTGAATATATCGAAATAATGAGGAAGAGGTGAGCCGCCGATATCCATCCGAAGGTGGTTCTAATCCAACACACTGAAGATGATGATTACGGTGATGATTCGTGCCCGCGAGAGAGACATGGACTCTCCAAAGTGGAGGCACACGCGCTTTGCGGCGCGTCAATGTTCATGGCGCTCAGATGGCCCAGTTGAGATAAAGCAGCGGTTAATATCTGAAGAGGCACACATCGTCTCGAAGCTCGCCGCTTCTGCATCACCCGAAGGCAATGCCATGTTTTGGAACGGAGTGGAGTATCCCTGTGCGTTCGTAATTGCCGCTGAACGCTCCCTGTGAAAATTGCGAGGACACCTTAGCTCCCTCGAACGGATTAGATGGCACTGAGGGCGCTGCCATAGCGCTCTGTACCTCTGGCGACTGCTGCGCCACTAGGTGAGGTAGCGGCGCGAGTGCGAAGCTCGGTGAGGCTTGTGTTTAATCGTGTCATATCATCAAGCTTTACGAACATCATCATCATCATCATCATCATCATTAAAGATGGGGATGCGCAGGTCACGACTAAGAGGAAGTCCATCGAGCGGCTGTGAACCGGTGGTCGACCGGCTGCGCGCATGCGCAGATGCGACGACCGCGTGTACCGAGATGAGTATGCTAAGATTCACCGGGAAATCCCGCGTGCGCAGTCAGTTCAAGCCCGGGTCGACTGCACCGGATGGGGAACTGATCTACTAAAGCCCTCTATTCCCAAGAGCGCTGGTTCCCGAAAAAAAAAAAAAAAGTAAAGGGGGGAGGGGTTCTATTCGGCATTACTAATATTTGTATTCACGCTCGCAGTCTCCGCGACCCAGCCGACCCGTTCGCACTGCGCTTGCTCGCTCGACCAGCGAAAATGGTAGCGGAATATAAGCCACCGCCAACGACGCCTCGAATCACTCTCGCGTGCATGCCTCAACAGCACTTTGTTGCGAGGCGACACAGCCGCGGGCCGAACCGTTTTCTCTCGCGTTTTCAACTGCCCCCCGCGTTCTTTCGAGCTCGCGGAGCCTTGTTAATTCAGCAACACAGGTTGCTGAGCGACGCACCTTGATAGTCCGCTGCATAAGTAATGACACCGGGCGCCGCACAGCCGCGGGCTTTCCCCGCCGCCGCATACGCGAAAGCGAAGCCGGGAGATTCGGCAACGCTTTAATGGCATTTTAATTAGGTCTCCCTCCTCCTGGCCAGTAATTAGGCAGTCCTTTTCTGGCGCATGCGCACCCATCGCGGCCATGCGCATAAACGCATATTTACACGGCGACTGCACGAGAAATAACGAGGACGCGGAGAGAAAAGGGTGGTGTTTTAATCAAGCCCGACTGAGTGCAAACAAGGTTCGCGATAACGCACGCACGCACGCTGTCACGCTTATCGTCGTAAATTTCGTGTACTTCGCCCACGTTTCCGGGCTGCTATACTTCTCTCTCTCCACACACACACCACCGGTCGCGTAGCCGTGTTTCCGTTAGCGGGAAAACTTGGTTTATAAATTCCATTCGAGACTCAAGGGACCTTCTTCTCCTGCATGCGTAGTGAATCAGGGCATGCATATATAAGTGGGCGATAAACCATGCAGCAGTCATTAGAGATTTGTGCGGAAATTAAACATACCGGAATCGCTCCCCCCACCCGCGCATTTTTCTCTCTCCAGAAAATGAAAAATTTATGGCGAGAGAAGAAACACGAGCTCAGAAGAAAAATTACAAGTACCTGCTTTAATTTCCTTCCCGATAGTTGCATTAACGGTTCAAGCAACACGATTGGGCCGGTTAGTATAAAAAGTTGAGGAGCCGACCTATTCTACAGAAGTGAATAAGCTCTGCTATGTCGAGCTTCGTGTATACCGTTGGTTCCTAGCTTCTTCGTGCTACACCTGGTGTGTCTTTGTGCCGGGCAGAGTAGACGTGATCGGCGGCTCTCTCTGCACGTGTTCGCGGCGTGGTCTTGAATCCTCCGTGTTTCAATGTTCGCGCGGCTTTCTTCCGGAACGGCAATGGGGAGGCGTCCTCTTCGAGCGGCCGGCGTTTATTTGGCCTCTTCTTGGCTTGTTCCATATTTGTTTTTAAAGCAGAGCTTTACTACTTTCGTCCAGCGGTTCTGCCGCGAATGCCGAAGTTCGCCTCTTGGCCGGAGACCGAACCCCTGAGACACACCCCCTCGAAAAGCAACGCGTGATTCGCCGGGCCCGCTTTCGGCGCTGCGCACAAGGCCCCGTTTTCAGTCCTTCTGCTCAGCCATGAGCGGCAGTTGCGGCCGATAAGCTGATCGGCACCGACCACCCCCGCAGCGTGTCATGCATGCGCAGCTGGGTCGTCTCGAGATACGTGACTCGTCTTACGCCGCGTTTGCAGTGAAAGAGGAACGCCGCGTTCGCTGTGAATGAAAGCGAGGCCGGGCCTCCTCCTGTGAGCGTCGCACGGGACCGAGCGGCTTTGATCCGTGGTCGGTAATACAGCTACATCAAAGGTTAACCAAGCGAAACCAAGACTCAACCAGACTAGGCCAAGCTTTTGCTTTGCATATCCAAGATTGGCTGAGCTAAGGCGCAGCCATTCTTTATTTATCTCCGCGTTTCGACTCGCTTCCGACTCTCCTTTCTGCCAACGGACGCCACGATCCCGATCAATGGAAGAATAACAGCTTCGCAGTAAATATTGCTCGTCCCTGCCGCGTGCGAGGGTTCCTCCGTCGCATGACAGGCGACAACATGATCCCGGAAACGCAAGGGTCGAACGCCTCGCGCTTGACTCAAACGAGTCCTCGTGCGTCAGAAGAGCTCAGCGTCACGTGACGATGAAGGCTCTGGGGCAACTGCACCTCGCGAAGACGTTGATCCCTCGCCTCATGTCACTACCCGACGGGATGAAAGCGCGGAGTCGTTATACAATGCGCCGTTTTTAACCCCCTACGGATGATACCCCGCGCACAGACATTTTGTTCAGAAGGATACAAAGGCGAGCCAACTTTTTTCCCTCGTCACTGCCTCATTGTATCCGCGCAGCAGCAAATGTTAGGCGAACATATGCTATCGCGTTTCTCGCCGCCGACGATATTTATAGCCGTGCGGACGCCTCTTTTGTACAGGCGCGCATCAGGTGCGCATTCTGCGTCAGCCAGGATGAATGAATGGGCGATTTTTTTACGACGTTACTCGCAAAAACGATTCATTTCAAAGTGGGCACGACCTTCACAACTCCTCCGCACTTATTTCTCTCTCGCGTACGGCAGGCTTCTTTCTCGAGTGACTTCTTCCCTTGAAGTGCACTCCATCTTACGTCTGAACAGAAAGAGAGGGAAGAAATCTCGGGCGAAGACATCGTAGCTTAAATTAAGATGAAGCACTAGTGGCCTTGGGCTGAGCGTGCAATGCGGAGAGCTGCCAGCCAGTGGACTATCGGGGTAACAGAGTGGCTACCGGGGGACAGGTCTATGAGTATAGAGGGAGGGCATCAAATAGATGGAGGAGTTAATGGAGAAAACACGGAGGCAAGAAACAGACAAGAGCATCGCAAGACAGAAACGGCTGGAGGTAATACATGGGAGAGGCCTTCGTCCTGCACGGGACAAAGGCAGTGTGATTATGTCGATGATGACGATGATGATGGGGAGAAGCTAATGCTACGAGAGTGCCATCTTCGCAGTGACAACGCAAAAGGCCAAAAAAGGCCAAATCGAAAGACTGTTACGACAAAACGATACTCAAGCCAATTTCAACAAAATTTTCAGACAATTAATCGAGATAACGAATAAAATATGCGAATTAAAGAGGCGATTCACCGGCCAAATAATCGCACTACTCCTATGACGACACCATGAACAGTTTCCGCAATTAGCGGCGGCCAGCAAATGCTACCGCCAATAAACATGATTGCGCGGTTGTAATGATGCCTCTGGTTTCATTTGATCGCGCAGCTCTAACGTTAAGCCGCAATTAACACGCTCGCTACTTTGTTTTCGATATATCTTCACCAATGACGTCACCGCTGACGTTTGTAGCGGGAAATTTGAAGATGGGTCAACACTACAGCAGTGTGAGAGGAGATCGTATTGGAGGCTGGGTGCGCTGTGATCGCGTTGGGGAAAGTGGCCAAAATGAGATTAAAGGACGGGGGAAAGGTGAGAGAGAGAGAGAAAACGTTTATTGAAAAGCAGGGACGGGGTAGGGGAGAAAAAGAGTTAGGAGCTGTGGGCGGCCATCCTATTCCGGTAGGCCGCGTGCCGCGGCTGCCATCTTCGCCCGAGAGATCAGGGCCTCCTGGTCTTCGAGCTGGCAGCTCTACAACGCGCACTCCCACTGCTCAAGGGTAGGGGATCTGGGAGGTGGAGGGTTGGTGGGGCACGTCCAGACGAGATGAGCTGTGGTGTTAGGCTCATCGCATTGGGGGCAGTTGAGTGGGTAGTTAGTAGGGGATATGTGGTGGAGATGGAGGTGATTGTAATAAGTGTTGGTTTGAAGTCGGCGCCAAATGCAGGCGTCAGCGGTAGAAAGGGAAGGGTGGGGAGGGGGATAGGTGCGTCGGGTTGCTCTGTAGTGGTAGAGGATGTCGGTGTATGTTTGGGAGAGGGGCGCAAAGGAGTTTGTAATACTGGCTGCATTGTTGCCCTCTTCTGGGAATGCCCGGTGAAGGAGAGCTCGGGCGGTGGCGTGTGCCACCTCGTTCCCAGGGAGCGAAGTGTGGCTGGGTGTCCACACTATGCGGGCATGAGGGAGAGTGGGGCATTGAGAAAGGATGGCCAGGGTAAGAGCCGAGACTCGTCCGAGTGCAAAACGACGGCAGGCAGCTTGTGAATCAGACAGTATCGTTATGCTGGGACTCATGGCTTGGGTCATTGCGAGGGCAATAGCTGCTTCTTCGGCCGTGGTAGTAGACTCTGTGCAGACAGTTGCCGAGGTGAGGAAGGCATTGTCGAAGCGGGCAACAGTGGCGACGTGAGCTGGTCGCTGAGGATAGGGGGGGAAAGGTGAAGTGTGGTTTAAACAGGAATGTTGTCAATCTTGTCGTAAGTATCTAGGGGAAGGAGAAGTCTTACGGGGGGACGTGGGGAGCAGGTACACCGTTTTAAACTGCTCGTGCTATCTAGATCACTTGAGAAGCGAAATTTTGTAATTAAGTGAAGAGTGCAGCTGTCCACGGAGTAAGGGTTGACAGGCATCGTGGGAAGGATGGTAGGGGGTTGGAAATTGCGATGACGGGTATCTTACGGCGGCTGCAAACCAACGCCTTTCCCCGTGGTACACGCCTTCATGCTTTTTATACTGCACATTACTCTCCAAAATGCAAACACTGCCAATCCCCATGCACCCTATACCACACGGTGTGGGAGTTCCACGTAACCCCAACTCTACTCCCCCTTCCAAACCCAACCCCTGAGCTGTGGGAGGGCCAGCTGGCTAGCGGACCTGGGTGACAAGCAAGAGCTGATATACCGGGCGCAACTGGCCGCACGTGCCCACGGCCTCCTACTAGACTGAGGACGCCCCCCGCAAGAGAGGAACGGCTCAACCAACTCCGTTCCAGCTCAATAAAACATTTTCACCACCAACCAAATGAGGTGATGTGGATAAGCTTTGCTGTGGGGCAGCGGTGGGGTGGTGAGAAGCTCGCCTATAGGTTTTGGGGTCCGGCATATAGTTAAGTGAGCTATCAAAACTTAGCTATTTTAAATAAAACAAGGACGCAGTTGCCTTCGTTCTCCAATTACAACACGTTTTTACACACCGTTGGCAGTTCTATCCAGAAGTGTTTGAATGCCCCTAAGTAGACATGTTTCCCTCCGGGGACACCGCAATAAAAGTAGTCCACTGTCCAATAGCTCCGTATGAAATTGATTTGAGGGAAACGTCAAAGTAAATTTTAAGGCACCACTACGAGTACTTTAACGATACAAAATATCGTCATTTATAATTCAATTTAAAATGTTTTGGCGTGAAACATTTCACGCCTCCTGGGAATGCGATTTCTAAAAAGATGTTTTGCCCTGTTTTTTTTTTTTACTTTTTTTTTGAACGTCTGAAGATTACTCACCTAATAGATGCCGACGGATTTGTGGCAATACCCTTAACTTAGGTGCAGTGGAATTTTACCGAAATCCTGAAATTTATTCGAAGTACTCTTTAGATACAAAAGCCAGTTTTATAACTGCACAAGTTTACCATCTAAACATCTGTGGAAATTCTTGTTAGGTGGCATACGTTAACATTCATTAATGTTAATTTTTTTAAAGAAACCACAAATTTGTTCACAAAGATGTGTATAAGTAACAGTCGGCGGCAGAAAATAATGCAACAATTTTGCAGCTGTGAAAACACGTTTAATTACTTTGTTAGAAAAGAAATTTTGAAACATCCTGAAATTTGTTTTTTATCATCTGTATGAGTCATCTTCAGGCGCAAACACATATTATGCGAGCGGAAAAAATATTTTGGAATCTGCGAGAAAACCGCCTACGTTAAATGTTATTCATTTATCGCTAGCAGCGAATTTCAAACAAAAAAAAACTCTGAAAATTGTTTTAAAACATTTTGTCTGAGTAACGCTACGACTAAATACAAATCGACGGAAAAACTTTACGGGCGCAAGATATATACATCGCGCGTTATTTGTTATTTATTTAACGGGGCTCTTTCAGCAAGGAATTTTCAAAAACCAATTTGATCAACTTCGAAAACCTAACGGGTATTCGTGGAATTGTGAAAAGCACGCTTTATCCAGATGTAATTCATTCGGCCGCGTCAGGCATGAATAATCGAAAAATCGTAAATTTTCTTTTTAGACAGTTCTGCGAGTACTGTATTGATGCAAAAAAGCAGCCCTATCTCTTCAGGAGTGTAAGAATATGTAAACACGCGCTCAATGTTATTCGTTTAAACTGGATAGAAGTGGAATTTCGCATACAGCAGTTAGTTTTCAGGCAATTTTATGACTAATGTTTATATGGCAAAAAAAAAAACGACGTTAGAAGTGTAATAAAATGGTGGGATCAGCGAAAACAGATTCAAAGTGACCACAGACAAAGTGCAACTTTGTTCAGTACAATCAATTAGCCTTCGGTAACTCACTCAGCTACACGAAAGACGCTTTTTAACTGAAAACGCACAAGAAATATTGGAACAGTTTCAAACGTCAAACCACAGTGACGTAATATTGAAGGAAGTGACTTGCTATGGGCCAGCACCAAAATAAAAAACGGGCCCATCTCGCCGCGAGGGGGACTCGAGTAAATGCGTCGCATAGGGGGTGGGTGTATTGCGTTAACGTTTAGTGTTTGGGTAGCTGGTGGTAGTGAATGCGTTGTATCAGCAGCTTCTTGACGTAGTTTGAATGAGTCAAGGATATAAGGCGCGTTCGTAGCCTCCCATTCTGTGTCGGTTTTGTGGCGCATGCGGTAGAGCACCATGTACATTGCGTTCCGCCCGCAGGGTCGAGGGATCGAAACCAGGCGCCGGATAGTATTTTTTTTTTATATAGTGTAGGGGGAGGGGTGCGGACAACGACTACGGACGTCAACGCGGGTGACATCGTGAGTTACTGAAATGCTCTGCATTTAAAACACAATGGAGGAAGTGCCTCGCTATGGGCATGCTCGTCACAAATGTCAGCACACGAAAAAAAAAAAAAAAAAAAAGATCGCCATCCCGCCCTGTGAAAGTGGGGGCTCAGCGAAGCTGTTGTTAACCACTACAAATGCTGATGGAGGAATGTGTGAAATGCTTCTTGTCGTCCCTGCGGTCTTTTCGCTTGCGCTCGGCTTTTCTGGCGGCCAATTCTGGGTCCTGACTAGCCTGACGCATGCGCTTCACGTCTTGGGCCAAGTACTGCTCAATTTAGTGATGCTAGTCATGCCTAGCCTTCAAACGTAATCTGCAAACATAATCTTTACCAGGAACACACCGTTGGAAGGGGGGAGGGTCCATTGTTCGCAGGCGCCTTATCATCCAAAATGCGGTTGCGATGTTTGTTCTGTTTTTTTTAATCCCCAAGGGGGGGATTAAAAAGAAATTAAAAAAAAGAGGGGGGGGGGACATATCATTAGATGGCTTCTGGTTAGATATTTTTAAAATGGGGTCCCAACAGTGTATTGCACTTTAATTATGTTTCTTGCTGTTTTTTTTTTAAACTACTCTCGCTACTGTTATTCTGACGAAGGCCGGTGTCGAAACGTTAAAACCATTCCTCTTTCGACGTGTGTCTCATTTTCTTCATTATATATATATATATATATATATATATATATAGAGAGAGAGAGAGAGAGAGAGACGAAGATTTAATATACTGGTGAGTATTATAAAATTGAAAAGAAAAAAGTCTCTTCGAGTTCAAGAAATCGTTGGCGGCGCCTCCGCTTGCTCGCCGCAGATCCAACAATTCCCACCGCATGTGTGAGAAGACAGTTGATATGCACGCGTCTCCTGTCACAAGTAAGCTTTGTGTACTTGGCAACCGTTACCGGCGCCACCTTGGCTGCCCCTGAGCACTGGAGCGATAATCGCACTCTGCCTATTTTGTAATGAATGATGAGATTAGTCCCACCTGTCAACCCATTCCCTATCTCACGTTCGAGCGAGATCAGTTCATGCGGGGTGGGGGAGGTGCTCGTAGTCGCAAGTTCCGAAAGCTTCCGCTGAGTGAGAAACAAAAACAAGTGTCCCGCGACTGGGAATGAGAATCGCCGCCACATGCCACCGTTTCTTAGGCGGGGATCATATCAGCGTAAAGAACTCTTCGTTTCTTAGAACGCGTCTTCGGTGGTTTTACGTGCGAGTCTACTGGAAGAAAAAACGACGTTAAGGAAAGGATAAAAGCTGCAAGTGGTCGCGTGGAACCCAAGCCCCTATGCTTCGGATCATTTCACGGCTGATCGAGCCGCACGAGAAGCGGCACTCGTTATGCGGGGGTTAAACAAGTTAAGCAACAGAGGCCCAGTGTCGACCAACGCCTGTGGGTGTAGTTATAGATGGCGGTACTTTGATATGCAGGGCGAAAGCTCCTGGTTTGCATACTGGCGTTCGCCTCGAATATCAAAAAGGATATAGTATTCCAAACGCGAAAATTTCGACCTTTGTGTCTGTCTGTCTTTCCGTCGCTCGATTCGACCGCCCGGACAAAAGACAGGTGTGACAATGCCTGAACGCTGTAAGGCACCACCGTCGCTTCAGCGAACAGCGCCGCCCGTGGCGAACCGCTTGTCAGTGGAATGCCGGTGGCGGTCAGCGCAGCGTTGCTGAGCATGGCTTTCTATCATTCTGCGGCTTGAAAAGCGCAGATAACCACAACGACGTTTTTCAGATCGGTAAATCTTGAAAGTAGAGGCAACCTTTACGAGACCTGTCATGCGTGTGACTTACGCCAATACTCAGTAATAACGAATTGGCAGATGACATTGAGCGTACACTCAATGCGCCAAGCTGGAAGTGCAAGTCTGCTCCTTCGTGCAAAGTTTTCATGCCTGCATGCAGCTTGGCTTATCGAGGAATATATGTCAGCTAAATGCTCCTACAAAGCTGAGCTGTGCAGCCTATCCAGGAATGCGGCGGCGCTGGCCTATGGCAGTTGACGACGAAACGGCGTCGTGCACAAGCGAAAGACAAAGTTTCCAGCGCCGCTTGGAGTATCCTCGCAAACGTAAAAAACTTTACAACCGAAGAGGTAACGTTAGTGTGGACACCAGCTCATCGGGGACTCATTGGGAATGAGAAAGCACATGCGACCGCCCGAGGTCTTACAGTCCGGGCGACCGCCGCCAACGCCGCCGCTGCTGATGTCCAGTCGTTGGCCTCAGCCTTGCATGCCGAACCTCCTTCCCAAATGACGGCGAACGAAGGGCCGAGTGACTACAGTGAAATCACGCAATATTATAGACTGGAGAGGAAGATAATACCTCCTGCGGATCCGCAGCTAAGTAGAAAAGAGGAGATTTACTGGAGACGTTTACAGACGGGAGTTTTCCAGAACCCAGTCCTATATAGTAAGTGGCATCCCAAAGTCGTCGATCCAAGATGTAAGAAATGTAAGGGTCGAGCGGACCTCGTCCACATGGTGTGGACTTGTCCTTCGTACAATAAACCGCACCGAAACGTAGCATCCTGGGAGGCACTACTCCTCAGCCGAACCTCCGAAACCCAGTGTAAGATCATCGGTCTCGCCCTAGAAGCCGCCAAGTCCCAAGGGATACCGGCTGACTGATGGGGGGAGGGAGCACCTAACGCTCCCTTTTTGACTGGTGTGTAAAAAAGTTTCCACTGACTGACTGACTGGGGGGTGCCTTCTAAGATTTACCCCAAAAGAGAAGTTGGGATAGACGACCCTCCGTAACTTCATTAACTACGGTAGAAACGTGTTTAATTTCACAGAAACACGTTATACTACAGCCACCGGGAATCGTTTCCAGAATAAATGCTGCATGGTGGTAGAACGACATTGCTTGTCGTGGAAAAGTATTGCTTTATAAGACTTGCAATGACATCTGGCTAGTCGGTTAATGGTTTTTCAAAAAACAATTCCTGAGTGGGTGAAGGACGAGAGACAGGAGGGTGCCAAAAACCTGCCCCCAGTTTCACAACTGAATGCTGCGGTCGAGTTTTCCGAGCTGCCACGTGCGCTTGAAAAACACGCACTTTTCTGTCTAACGACGATGATGGTTCATCGCAAAGCTTTCTAGTGTGGGTTTCCTTGGTTTCCTTCTGGATATAAACGTTGTCTAGTAGAGCTTCGATTTTGACCAGTACGCAGTTTTGTCTTTTGATCGCAGCGTCTCTGACTTTGACCCTTTTCTATTCTATTACGCACGAAGAAAGGTTCGCGTTCAACCATCGCAATCGTTAGATGGAGGGCTCGATGATGATGTTGCTCGTTAATTTTAAACTTCAATGCACCCATCTCCAAATCCAAACTGCTTCCAGCGTGTCGAAAATGCGTCCGTACTGGAGGACTCGGGCTGATGCACCCCTATTTGAAACAACTGGTTGGTTTCTTTACAAGGCATTACACGATTTCTTTAAGAATACGGCAAAGAATACTTAAGCATTAAAAAACACAGGCTGACGGTAACACTGCCACATTTTTTAACTATCGGTGCCAGCGTTTATTTTACGCATGTGTTAAAATGGGAAGGGGAGGGGGATGGTTCGTAGCTTGGGATGTTGGGTGGTTGATTAACTTTGGCTCTTGATAACATGACCACTACAAACGTGAGAGTTCTGCTTCGGCTCTCAGGCTCCCATGCTGTCACTCAGGGCTGTAGCCGACTTTTTTTTTTTTTTTTTGAGTGTGTGTGTGTAAGGGGGGGGGGGGGGTGAGTTATGCGAAGAGCCGAGTTTTGCCGAAAGAAACGAAGTCTCGCGCACGCGTTCCCTAGAAAAATTTCGGAGGGGGTTTGAACCCCCAAACCCCCGTCTGGCTAGGTACCTGCTCTCACTCACGTAAACCGAAGGCACAAAGCTCACGGTTACAGAAAGAAAGTGTAAACTGCCGCCAAGTTTCCCCGGCCACTCGGTAATTGACCTCGTACGTAAGTGCCTTTCTCTTCAAAGCACACGTATCGAGGTATCCCTCTGTTAAGGCTGGCGTGGAAACCGTAGTCATTGAAACCAGTTAAGATAATTTAAAGTGGTAGAAATGAATACCAATATTAATAGTTTTATTCCTACTCAGGTCCGACAAGTTTACGTAGCCGGTATTGCATCTAACAAGCAAACACGCCTGTCTAGACTTCGTTTCGCAGCACGTATCTGCTCACAACACCACCAAAACATTCAAAGCAGCGAAGCAAACACGGCAACAATAACGGGAGGCTGCGCAGTCCAACACACCGGCTCATTCCACTAACGAGGGGAGCGCCGAGTGGTGGCGCCACCCATCCAGCTGCCCGGTCACAAGAGCGTTTCAACAACTAGAACTCGTGACATCGCTCGTATGTGTCCACATTATTGAGCGCAAAGAAAACGTCAGGCATATATTACGCAAAAGCTATACCCACATAACCTGGAGTACCAGCAAGTTGAAATGGTTCTTGGGATAGAAAATAAAAAAAAGGGAACGCGTAAAAAAAAACGGCGTTAAATAGGGTAGAGATAAAGCAAACACTAAAACAAAAGATTCCGGCTCGAGCTGTGTCAAGCCCAACGGAAACAAAAGGCGATAACAGGCGGCGCGCGAGCAGCGCGAAAGCGGGAAAATTGAACTGAACTGGGCAAACCACCCCTGCATTCATCACGGAAGAAGGGAAAGAGCACGAAGGGTGGGAGGTGGAGGGACGAGAGGGTGTCACAGAGGCGTCAGAAGACTATCGTCTTTCCGCGATATTTGCAGTGAAGCAAGCTGGCGCGCGGACGATTGATTGATTGTGGGGGTTTAACGCGCCGACGCAACGCAGGCGATGAGGCGCGCCGAAGTGGAGGGCTCCGGATTAATTTCGACCACGTGGGGGTCTTTAACGTGCGCCGAAATCTCGTACACACGGGCGCTTTCGCTTTTCGCCTCCGTCTGAAAAGCGGCCGACCGAACCCGCGTCTTCGTGCTCAGCAGCACAACGCCATAGTCACTGAGCCACCGCGGCGGGTATACGCGGACAACTTTGTTACCTATAACCAACAAAGGGAATCGACAAAGGGAATCAACGAAGAGGAACTTCGTGGTGAACTAATTACTACAAATAAATTAAACTGACCGTTATGATGGAGTCGTCGCAGCGGCTGACTGCCACATATCTTGTTCCAGGATAGTTTCGACTTGCAGCCGTTTTCTCAACTCGTACTCTTCCCCTATAATCCCACGCATGCAATGACAGCAGATGGGAATCCATAGTTGTTTACAACTCCACGTCTAACGAACTAGTAACGACAAGTAAATGAAACTCGTAGTAATGATAGAGTCGTCTTGGCGGCCAATTACCACAAATCTGTCTCGTAATAGTTCCGACAAAACACGTATTACATCCGTGTTTGCAACCATACTCCATCCGTTAATTAATTAATTTATTTATTTATTTTAATACCACAAAGGCATGGCCAACAGGCATTACATGGGGGATGAGCTCAAAGAAAAAATAGCTGGTAAAAACCACGCGAGATATGAAGAAAGAACTTGACAAACAATTGATTTGAAAAAGTGCAGAGGCGGGCGGGTCACAAGGAAAAAAAATAATAATAAAAATAAAAAGCGGAAGATGACGCAAAGTTTAGGACTTACAAAAAAAAATTCCCAGGCAAAAAATCCCGCGAGATATGAACAACGAACTTGACAAACAATTGATTTGAAAAAAGTGGGGTGGCGGGTATGAAAGCAGATGGGCATTTTCCATTGTTTACAACGCCACGATGAACTATTAGGCGGAGTAACTGAAACTTGGCGTACTGATAGAACCGTCTTCGCGTCCAATTTCAGTATTGCCATTTTTTAATGCAATAAATTTCGAGAGATTATGATGATGATGATTGCTATTGGTATCCCCTTTGTAGCGGGGTGATGACGTGTCATCTTGTCAAAAAAAAAACTAATATACCTATGTGTTATCCTCTTCGTGTAATACTAGCGCTGCTCTTAGGCTAGGCACAAAATACTTATTTTTTCCTGTTACAGGTGGTAACTGTCCTAGGCAATATTCCCCTCTCTGCTTTTCGTCCAACAGCATTCTAATCTTCTTTTCATCCCCTCGACAGCCTTGAAGTCAACTCCCTCTGTGCTACCCTTAAATCCTAGTGGAAGCCGAATATTTCCCTCATGCGAATTTGGATGGGTACCCTCGCATTCTAACACTATGTGCCGCATAGTTTCTGTTTCTTTTCCGCAGACCACGCATACCCCATACCCCAAGGATGCCATACCCCAGAGCATTCGCCAGAAAGTTGGCTTCGCCTCAAAGCGTTTTCTGTCGGAGCTCAGGGCAGCATCATTGGGTTACAGTGGCGATAATACAGCTTAGCAGTAAAAAATGAACAACGTATATGCGTTTTCACGGTTCCAATATCCGAGCGTAGTTGCGCATGTTTCCTCCTCGAAGTGACCTTTCCGGTGAACCTCTCGCTGTCAGCAGCGCCCTGTCAAATGCCCGTTGCTTCCTTCCGGGCGGGAAGAGAAGAGAGACGTCGCGCCGGCAACGGAACTTCCCGGAACAGCGTCCGAAAGCGGCCCTCAATAATGGAAGTGTAATCCCCGCCCCGCTGGGACGCCGTGCGAGAACGGGACCTGGAGGGACTTCCGCACCGCGAGCGCTTTCCGCAAAGCGGTCGGATAACATCAACTATACAGCGGCGTAAACCCGTTTTCAGTTGAAAACGGCGACGAAAAAACGTATACACCGCAAACCTTCACCACAGGTTTATGAATGCGCGTTGTGCAAAAAAGAACACACACAATAAAAAGAACGATGAAATAGAGTAAATGCAACCGAAGCACGGTACTAGCTTAACATGTGCAGCTTTCCCGCTAATGGCAGCCCTTTCAACAGCGATTACTGAGTAGTTATTTAGCGAAATGTAGAATATTTTCGCGCAGCAAATATTGGGGGTGAAAACTTGCTTTGTGCATAGTTTAAATAAAGTCTAGCGCGTTACGCAAATAAGCTCCAGAACCTTGAAAAGTATCCCACACAAATGCACTGGGAGTAAGATTTGACAGCGAATTGCACAAAAAATATTCAGAATCCTGGAAAATTATTTTCAAGTTTTTATTTCCACGCTGACTTGCTTTATGCCACATATCACTTTCCTGAAGTGGTTTTGCTATAGGTTCCTGAGAGGTCGGAATTTTGAGCAAGAAATTTCTGCTGGGGATGAACTAAAAAAGTATTTAGCGCCTTCTTTTTCTTTTTGTAAAAGGCCGTGGCCTTGAGGAATTGTTGCAGACGTCACATAAGTTCAAGTGGCGTAACTTGAACGCCTAAATGAAATGTGTGTTAGAGGAGTGGCATAACTCAAGGTACGTGACTCAAGGGAGGTGCCCTTACAGGATGACACCGGCATAACTGTCGTTCCAGCGCATCTCCAAGACGAAGAAACCTGCGGGCGTTCGGTCCGCCAGGAGAAGGCGTCTGGAACTCACCGCTGAACGCCCCGCCCCGTACACGGCTGCTATGCTTCCTTCACGCTTCCGGGCCTCTTGTGGTCACCTGGTATTATATATGGTATGGTGGCGAGTTTGGCGAGTTGGTGTCCTTGCATCTTGGGGAACAGCGCGAACTAACAGGGACACAAATAAGAAAGAAGTCAACAGGACAAGCGCTTGTCCTGTTCACTTCTTTCTTATCTGTGTCCCTGTTAGTTCGCGCTGCTCCCCAAAATTTATGGTACGCTTTCGCGGCCTCGAGTTTGCGATCGACTTTCGGCCCAACTTTTTCAACGGCGCGCCCAACACGGGAAACTCCGCACAATGCCGCGCCAGATGCCGGGAACATTCGCAAATGCCCGCAGCAAGCAAGGTTACGCCAGTTCTGCGCCGCCGCCACCTGCTCCGCGCGTTCAAACTAAGAGCGACCTCGATGGCTTGCATGCGTGGTTTTCTATAGAACTGCGTTTCAACCAACTGGGATCGAGTCTGCACTGCGTTGTACCGCTTTCCTATTATGGCATTAGAGGCATCCCCCAATCCCGGATAACTACACTTCACCGACCCCCCCCCCCCACTTCTGAGTTACCGATGAATTTCCTCTCGCGCTGCAAAACCGCTAACCGCCTGGTCAACTCAGTTGGCACAGCGACTATGGCCGGTATTCAATGGCGTGGAATGCATGCAGGCAACCATGCGAGTGCGCCGCCATATCTGTGGCCAAGCGTCTGTTACTAGGCGACGTTGTGCGCACGGCACCCAGATAAGGCACTCCTCTTCTCCTCCATGTACTGTGTGAGTGCGCCCACGGCCGGACTGGAGCAGCGGCGAGCGCGCACTTTAAACTGCGCGCCCGCCGCTCCTCCAGCCCGGCCGTGGTGCGCCGTCACTCGTTACGTCGGGCTCCGCGGGATAGCGGTACTTGTCCATGTCCGCGGCGCATCGGCCATGTCTGTGGCCGTTTCCAGTGTTGCCAAGCGAAGAAATTGACCGCTAAACTTTTCAACGAATACCATCTATAGATAGGAGCTGACCCCATGTTCGAACCAATTAGCTCGAAATTCCCCAGGACTACCCGTCCGGGAAAGCCGAGATATCTTTTTAGCCAACATTGAGCGAGAAAGCCGGCGTTGGAGTTGGCGTCTGTACCAGGGAAACGGCTCCTTGGGAAGAGTATTCCATAGCACGACGCGTTCCACAGCGCGAACTTGACCCCGGCAGTAGACCGCAGATAAAGGAAGCGGAAGAACCTAGCCACACGAGAGAACGCACTTATACGAAATTGACCATCGTCGTCAACAGTCTCAAGAGGAAATATCACAAAGGCTGAACAATTCTAAAAAAAAAAAAAAAATCGCGCATCTCCACGAAGTGAATCATGATGAGTGGGCGAAGCACTGGGGATCGTTCTTACCGTAAATCACCCGTGGCATTGCCCACTCGCGCATGTAAATGAGTGACAACGCGTGTGTACAGTATACACAATTACAATCCAGTCCAATCCGATACAATTCAATTTAATCCAATCCGATACAATCCAATTCTCCTCGCGCATGCGCAACACTGTTGTACACGGACGCCAAGGGACAAAGCGAGGTCTAAAAGTGGTTACATCCCTCGGACCTTTTTGTAGTTTTTTGCCGATTATGGTCGACAGAGAGAATTTCGCGTCGTCAAGCATAAATCTAGACCCGACAACGCCTTTACGACCAATGACTGTATCGAGTCGGCCAAGGCCCCAGAGGAGATGCCGCCGACGGAACTGACTCCGCCCGTGATCAAATTCGCCTAACCCCGTATGTTCTAAGACAGCGGTTCTCAACCATGAGTGTGTCGGGGACCCCTTCCAAGCTTGCAAAAGGGCCAACTATGTTGATCCGTGTCATAATTTCCAAGAATTTGCACTCGCAGCTGAAGACCGACAACGTACTTATTAATGCCCGCCATTATGCTGACTTTTTGTGCTGATGTGTGTGGTATTGTCAAACAACTTGATCTTGCAGATAATAACCCAAACACATAAAGCTACCGTTTGTGCGTCTGGCTTTCCCGCAGAGCTGGCGTGTTGTGCAAAAAGACAACGTTAAACCATGGGCTACGCTACACTGGCTACGCCGAAAATTAAACGTCCTGTAGCGAAGCCACCTTTCTGCGTTTCCAGCAAGGTTTAGTAAAAAGTAAAAAATGAATGGGGGGGAGGAATTTTAAAAGTTTCGGGGAGGGTTTCACGGACCCCTGAAATGCCCCCGCGGACACCTTGGGGCCCGCGGACCCCCAAGTGAGAACCACTGTTCCAAGAAGCTGCTGCACGAGGACGCGGATCGGCCACGAAGGACCCGACCAATTTGTTTTCTGGGCCCCTGGGCCGAAGTTTTCCCAGATACGAAGCACGAATTCGCCAGCCACGGGCGCGATGGGAGGCATGGCTCCGCCGACCTATTCAACTGTACCCAGAGAGCGCAAAAAGATACGAATTTATTTATTTATTTATTTATTTATTTATTTATTTATTTATTTATTTATTTATTTATTTTACCCTCAGGGCATACAAGCATTGCAGAGGGGAGGGGCTCACATTAACGAGACAAAAAGATGTCAAAAGCGCGCTACAAGTGCTCAACGATTGTACGCACAAAAATATATGTTAAAAGAAAACGTGGTAAAGGAAATGCACTAAACGCAGCCATAAACGAATATTAGAATGTTAGCGAATATTCGATAAATCCTTGAAAATGCGCAAGCTTTCATTGCTGATTCTAACCATGATGAAATCTCGCGTAGAATTAATTTGGGATGGGGGAGGGGGGGCGGGGTTCGGCAAGCACGCTGAAATAATGAACAGTAGTCGCGATCTGTCTCTGAGAGGAGAGGTATACTACAACCCAGTAGCGGTCCCAGAGATTGGTTTTGGGGGCGATTTTTTGGGGGCGAGAGATTGGGGGGGGGGGGCGATTCTTTTTTTTTTTGGGGGGGGGGGGGGCGAGGCGAATAAAGAATCGCCCCCTCCTTGTGCCAATTCTGCTGAAGTGGTGATAACCATTGGGACCGGGCAGCTGGACGGGTGGCGCCGCCACTCGGCGCTCCGCTCGTCAGTGGAATGAGCCGGTGCATTGGACTACACAGCCTCCCGTTGTTTTTGTCGTGTTTACTTCGGTGCTTTGTATGTTTTGGTGGCGTTGTGAGCAGACATGTGAGATGAAACGAAGTCTAGACAGGTGTGTTGGGTTCTTAGATGCAGCAATGACTACTTAAACTTGTCAGACACGCCGAAAGTTGGGTATCGGCTGCAATGGCATGAACGCTTTTTGCAGCGACCTGCGCTTGGCTGCACCCGTTCTGAGCTCGAATAAAATTACTATTCTTAGTATTATTTTTTTCTTAAATGCACTAACGGCTACGCAAACTTATTGGATGCTTGTAAAGTTGAGGAAGGGCTACATTGACACGAGCGCTTTTTGCAGCGCTCTGCGCCTGGCTCCGCGCGATCTCAGTAGGAATAAAACTATTAGCAATATTAAAATTCCCTTCTACCACTTTAAATTATCTTCGCTGGTTTCAATGTCTACGGTTTCCACGCCAGCCTTAGCGCTGGGATACCTCGATACGTGTGCTTTAAATAGAAAGGCACCTGCATACGAGATGGATTACCGTGTACGTAGAAATGTTGCGGTAGTTTGCACTTTCTGTAACCGTAAGCTTTGTACCTTCGGTTTTGGCGAGCGACACTGTGACAGCATGGGAGCCTGAAAGCCGAAGTGGAAATCCCACGTTTGTGGTGGTCATTTTATCAAGAGCCAAAGTTATTCACCAACTCAAAAGCCCAAGCTACAAACCATCCCTCCTCCCCTTCCCGTTTTACCACCTGCGTAGAATACCTGCTGGCACCGATAGTTAAAAAAATGTGGCAGTGTTAACGTCAGCCGGTGTTTTTTAATGCTAAAGTATTCTTTACAGAGTACCTAAAAAATCGTGTAATGCCTGGTGAAGACACCAAAAACGCGCGATTAGTTGCCTCAAATATGGGTGCATGAGCCCGAGTCCTCCACCACAGACATATTTCCGACACGCTGAAAAAGTTTAGATTTGGAGAGTGGGCATTGAAGTTCAAAATTAAACAGGAAAATCATCTCGCCCTCCATCTAATGATTATGATGGTTGAACACAAAGCTTTCTTCGTGCGAAATCGAATGGGAAATGGTCAAAGTCAAAGACGCTGCGATTAAAATACCAAACTGCGTGCTTGTCAAATTCGACGCTTAATTAGTCAAAGTTTAAATCCAGAAGGCAACCAAGGAAACCCATACGATAGATCTTTGCGATAAACGATCATCGTCGTTAGACGGATGTGTGCATGATTTTTCAATCGTAGGTGGCAGCTTGTAAACCGACCGCAGCATTTAGTTGTGAAGCTGAGTACAGGTTTCGGGCACCCTCCTGTCTTGCGTCCTTCAGCCACGCAGGAATTGGTTTTTGAAAAACCATTTACCAACTAGCCAGCAACCATTGCAATTCTTGTAAAGCAGTGCTTCTCCACGACAAGCAATAACGTTCTACTATCATGCGGTATTAATATTTATTCTATCAACAATTCCGGAGGACTGTAGTAAGAGCATTTCTGTGAAATTAAACACGTTTCAGCCGTCGGTAATGAAGTTACAGAAGCGTCGTCCATCACAGTTTCTGTTTTGAGGTAAATCTTCGAAGACACCCCCAAACTTTGTCTTTCGCTTGTGCACGACGTCGACGCCGTTTCGTCATCAACTGCCAAAGGCCAGCGCCGCAGCATTCCTAGATCGGTTGCACACCCCGGCTTTGTGGGAACATTTAGCGGCAATATACTCCTCGATTCGCGAAACTGCATGCAGGCATGTAAAAATTGCATGAAGCAACGACCTTTCACTTCCAGCTTGACTTCCAGCTTGGCGCATTGAGCGTCGTCTGCTATTTGTAAATACCGAGTATGGGCGTAAATAACACACATGGCATCCCTCGTAAACGTCACATCCACGCTCAAGATTTACCGATTTGAAAAATGCCCGTGGGGTTACGTACGCTTTGCAAGCCGCACCGCAGAAAAACGACAGAAAGCCATGCACAGCTACGCTGTGCTGACCGCCACCGGCATTCCACTGACGAGCGGTTCGCCACGGGCGGCGCTGTTCGCTGAAACGACGGTGGTGCCATACAACGGCCGCCCGGTCCCTATAGAGGCGTGTGCGCGTACGCGGTGCAACCCGCTGGGATTTAACTTCGCGCGAGTAGAATGCTTAAAAAACTAAAAATAAGAAACTGGGGACCTCTTTGGGGGGGGGGGGGCGACCGCCCCCTTCGCCCCCCCCCCCCCCCCCCCCCCCTTGGGACCGCCACTGCTACAACCAATGCGTACAATCCCAGTGACGACTCGTGGGTCAGAAATTTGGAGCCTTACTAAGCGCCTTCAAGGAAGACCTGGATCAGCCCAATGAGCAATGGAAGAGAGAAGACATAGGAACACACGCTTAGGGATAGGAAACGAACATCCCATGTCTGAGAACCAACCCGGGTGCAAGTTGCTGTGGGCTGGGTACGTGACCGGTAGACCATCAGGGCAACAAGTGGCTTCCCAGAGACGGACGTGGAAGTTGAGTAAAACCATTACTTAGATAGCGGGATGAAATGACAAAATTCGGATGGACTAATGAACCACAAGACAGGAACGACAGGAGGAACACGGCACAGGCCTTCGTCGCGCAGTGGGCACAAACGGGACGATGATGATGATGACCGCCACGCATGATCAGATTGGTGAAGTTTTTACGCTTGGTATTTTTGAGTATTAGGTTGCGGCCGAATTCCCGGCATCTGCACAATTAATCAGGGCAGCACACTGTAGGCAGCGCAACAAAGCAGTAATTATTCATCTCTCGAAAAATCTTTTAATTGTCGATTCTACTGAGTTGTACGTCCATCCACTGTAGAAGCCAGAATACCGGTCGTCACTTTCTTTTCTTTTTGCGATAGTACATTCGTTTACCACGCTGCACAGTCTCATTGCAAGAGAGAAAACATTACGCCACAATGCTCGCGGTAGGGGCGTCGGCATTGGCAGGGCCATTGGCGGATCCAGAGGGGGGGCCCAGATGTCCTGACCCCTCCCTTAATTTTTGAATTTAAACCTCCAAGAAGATGACCACTCAGGTGGCAGAAAAAGGTGAATTGATGACTTGTTGTATTCCTTATGTTTTTGCTTTCCCGAAATTTCAGTGAATAAATAAGGCTCCTCCTCCTCCTCCTGCTCATCGTCATCATCATCATCATCACTGATAGGAGCTGACCCCCTCTCAGAAAAAGCCTGGATCCGCCCCTGGGCAGGGCTATTGTATAGTACTGACCCGACCTTGAAGGCCGCAAGAAACGTATGTAAAAGTTAGTGTTAGCTGTACAGCGAGTGCTGTCGCGGGTCACTAGGACACACGCACATGTTTTATAGTAATAATCAAACCTAGAGAACAGATGAAAACACGCACTACTGCCGCTATAGCGCCCACTAGCCCCCATTCTAGCCCCCATTCTAGTTCTAGCCCCCACTGCGGTAACAAGAGTCTCAATTGAGAACTTTATGGTCCGTACTGCAGTCTGCGTAACATCGGTGTCACTTCTCGCAACCATGATTTCCCAAAGTGTGAAACATAGACGCATTCGGCTTTGCCACATCGCATCTTGCAATCCCCAAGCGAATATAAGTGCACCCGCAGCAGTTCCCAGTGAAACAGCTCACGTTTGCTGCCATGCCATGCCTCTGACAACTGTTCCGTCGCATCGAAGGCCTTCGAAGTGAAAGTGACCTGCGAAGCGAACTCCACCATTCCGACAGGTAATGTCCTTCAGTGTCCACTGATGGCCGCTGAATATATTCAACCACCTCGCGAGCAAATCTAGAGCGGCGGCATGAAAGCGATACTTTTGACAACTGCCGTTGTACACCAGTGTAGACTTGCAGCGTACATCCGATAGAAGCAGAGCGTTTTCCATGATGTCATCAGAAGAGGAACTTTTTGCCGACGGTAGAATAAAACAAATCCCGGGCCACCTCCACTAACGTGAAACCTGGGGAGGGGCGAAGCATTCAGTCTTGGCGCCTTAGCGTTTTTGCAAACGGAGATGAAACCGTTGGGGGGTAGAGGTATACAGCTTTGCTGTAAAAGTCTCGTGTATTTAAAGCACGAAGAGTTCTAGTTCCAGCGCGAGGAGTAAAAGAGTGTTTTTTAGTACGCGTCACGTTCTAGCGCGAGGCGCAAATGAGGGTCCCGGTGTTTTAGGAGCGTGACTACATGAGACGACGGTTACGACGACGACATGAGACGCCAACAGTTCGAGCCCCTAAGGAGCTTCGCCCTTCTAAAGGGCATGACGCTGTAGTGAGCACCCGCTTGGCCGAGCCTCTCTGTTGTCATTTTTTTTCTTACTATTTCTAATAGCCAATCATTCCGCATTCGATTAACACTGACCTTTTGTTGCTCAGTTCGGACGGTTCGCAGGTTTGGAATTTCCCAACCTTTTTAGTAACTCATTCCGCTGGCCGTGTCAAACACTACAGGGTATACGACCTCTCATCTAATTAAGCTTATAGCCAATGCTTCAGTCTTTTTGGAACGCACAGTTCAGTTACCGGGAATACATGTATAAAAAGATAGCTCAAGTAACGCACATAAATATCATGCACATCTGGGCATCTCGAGTAGAATTTTTGTACTTCGCCTTCGTTAGATACACAGCCGGGCAGCCAGCAGCCGAACCCACGACTATGAGTGAACTCTTACAGGCAAGCGGAAATGACGCCGTTTCGACTGCGGTCACAGCTTCAAGTGCCTGGCAGTCATGGCCTCATTTGTAGCTAATTTTAACAGCTTCGAGATGTAATCAAACGACACAACTGCGAAAAATTGGCAGCTGTTTCGGCGGTTTCCTTTTCGGGGCCGTCATTCGCTGCAGGCAGCGCATATTATGCTGCATTTTTTTGTTTCGAAATACTGCGAGGTCGTCTTCTGTTTAGGTCATTGTCAAGGATTGCCAAAGGAGGCCCGCAGACGCCGCAGCTGGACTTTCGACCACCTGTTCGCGATACTGTCAAAAGCCCGCCAAGGAAGCCAGCAACATAGTTCGTTGCTTCCTCCGGCGGTCGGTTGATCCGCCGATTGATAGGACCAGAATTTCGTTTTCAGCGCTAACAGTTCACAAGGCAACTCATACAATACCCGAATTTCCGCTCGAGCTTTGCGAATGAACGGTACTGCTTAATTCGACAAGCGTTAGCTTTAAGTCAAGGTCGAGCCGACCGGTACGAGATTTTGAATGCACCACGGATGTAACGCCGTTACTCTATTAAACCGAATCAAAAACCGTCTTCTCATCTGTTGCGATCCGAAACCACAAAACAGGTACAGAAGGTTACGCGACTTCCGTCATAACTTTCGGCTAATGGGTGTGACGAAAAGTGGGGCGGTACTGGTATATACGAACAGCGGCAGCTGCGGAAACACCAATACGAGGCGCCTGCTAAAATAAGTTCGAAACGCATACGAGCCTTGGCGGTCGCTCGTGCCGCCAACACCTGCTGTCACCGTTTTATGTTCCTCAACCATATCCTTCCAGGTAATGTGTATCGGATATTGAGACAAAACCGCTGCGATTGCTGGGTGTACGGTTAACACGACGGGCTCAACCCGCGGCCGCAGCACGGCGCGTTGAGATTAAAAAAAAAAAAAAAGCAACACCAACTCCGCCGCGGTTTACGTCGTAGTGGCGACATTTCAGGCCCACCGAGGGTAGCGCGCGCGTGCGGCGATGGGGTTTTGACAGGGACCGTTACATCGCTGACACGTTGGCTCGCGGCCAATCGCCGTACGGCCATCGCAATCGCCGGTACGGCGTTGCGGCGGTGAAACTAAGCGCGGTTGCGAAGAGGCCGAGTTAACGGTGAGTGGGAGAGGGTCTCGCGAGATCTCCGAGCAAGACTCACGTTTTGAAGCGGTGAATCCGGCTTTCGGCGATCCTGTTTTCGCTGTATCACCTCTCTCTCGCACTCTGTTCTTGCCGACTGGACCCGATTTTTGTTTGTTTTTTTACACTCGCGTTTCTGCGGATCGGGTCGAGGTTGGTCTTCACTGCAAGCACCCAGATGCCCGTATGAATCGTAAGCCTTGCGGTTTGAGTCATTCCACAGTCACGCACATGAAGTCGAACAAGTTTGTGTAATAACTGCCGCAACTTTTAATCACAGGTAATTAATTGTAACTCAAACAAACACAATGTTCGGCTTATTTGCTCTGGAGACTTGTTCAATGCCTAAATTTTGATAACTGAAAGACGCGTTTGACTTGTGTCAGAAATAATTTTAAACGTTGCCAATATATTTAATATATAAGCTTTTTTGTAAGAGTAGCTTGTGTTTTTGTGCCAAAATAAATTAGTTTTATTTTTAAAAAACTTGTCCAAACAGTCGTCAACATTAGCGCAGTTTACAAAGATGCCACAATGTGCGCGTCCAGATGAATCCAATCCAAAACGATCTATTGCCAAATGGCCATGTGCTCGCGTGTGTAGCGTGTGTGCTTGAAAATGTGGTCTTCTATCGCCGGACGGGCTTGAAAGATCATTTCAACAGCAGAATTCAAGAAATGAAGGCCCACACCTATCCGAGCCGAATATTCCAGGGCTACAGGGCCCTGGGATACGTCTGCAATCATGTTCCTTTTGTGTTGCGATACATTCACCGGCGAAAAGAGCATCTCATCATTACATCAATTGGGAGGTGCTTCCACACATACGGCGTAAGTATATTAAATTGGAGAATAGAAACCAGCTCAACGAACTTGTTATTCGTGCGTAACTGGGAACACCAAAACTAGTTCGTATGCGCCGATCGTGAACCGAAATGCTCATCGCACGTAGCGTGTCCTTTCGCCTCTCGACACTTTTGACAGCGTCGTAAAGTGGTTATGCTTTGCGGACCGAGCACGGACCCTCGGCCCTACGTAGTCACCGTTTTTGTACACGTCTTCATTAAATACGTTCTATGGGGGCGCCTGATTGTCATTTAGCAACTTTGTGTTCATAAGCATTACCTACAGGGAGTTCATATTCGCCGATCGTGTTTTTGAAGCTACGCAAAAGCGTCGTCCCGAAGCGAAAGCGATGAATATAAGAAATTAAGGGCCGCCTAATGCATTTAGTTGTTTGGCGATTGTAGTTTACCGCGTTTGCTCTAGGGTTGTATAATAACTGCCGCGTCGTGCTGCGTCTGATTGTTTTCTATTTTCTTTCAGGGCACCAAACTTGATCTGCTCACAGCAAGTAAGTACATACTTGCATTTAACTTTCCTTTGTACTACAATACGCCAGAAGGACAGCTGTGGAAACAATCTATGACGTACTGGATGTGCTAACGTGTCTTTCAGTGCTTTCTGGCTGAAGGAAATTGGTGGAAATTGTGCAGGTTGTGAGGTTTAGCCGCATTTCTCAGTTTATTGGGAATCGCTGTCAAGTGGCCTAAGCTTAACGGAAACGTGACGTAACCTGCGGAAGCCTTTGTCATAGGTCCTTTCTATAACAAAGGAAATGACACTAAAGCCTTATGAAACATACAAAGATTGGTTGACTTTCTTTTTAGGTGACTTTTTTTCTTCACTATGTTGCGTAATTCGCCCTGTTCTGCCTCAGGTCGTGCCCACGATGACGAGATTGGCTGCATAGCTGGCGACTCGCGGCTGGTCTACACTGCGAGTGGAAAAACCATCTTTTCGTGGCTGCGGGGAAGTGAGGTGCGTTCTCAGCTGCTCCCGCCTTCTGGGCATAAAAACGGTTTTATGGAGTCCACAGTTTAAATTTTATTTTTGTGCACGGACATTCTCATTGCAGAAACGAAAAAAAAAAATTACACATCAGGACGTGTATTCAGGTGGATGATACGGTGCACACAAAAAAGTTTGGGGATCCTTAAAGAAGTAGTGCCACCAAATTTTAAAGCTGAGATAACTATGTAAGCTGCTTCCTTTTTATCATGAGATATCTCCCAGCAAGTTTCAACAGTAGCCGTTCAGTATAACATATTTTATATCCATTTTAATCTCTGCCGGCCCGAGAAAGCCCAGAGCGGGCCAGCATGACATTATCTAATACTTGCCCCAAACTGTCGACGTCGGGGCTCCCGCGACGTAGCCAACGCGCTGCCTGCGGTTGGCGCGCGCTGCTACAACGTGTGTACACGTCATGGTTTTGGGACTGACGTCATGCTGCCCGGGCGCGCAGTGATAGTGAAGACCTCGCCCGATCTAAGCAGGCGCGTGCACTTGCTTGCGTGCACGTCCAGACCGGCAGCGGTGTGACAAGAATGGTGATGTCAGGTGCTACCTCCTGTCATGGTGGTCACTGCGTTCGCTTTGTCGAAACCGGAACGAATAAACGACGCCATAAATGATTGTTTACGCTGCGATCGACCTTCTAATGTGCCATTCTATGATTAGTGGGCTAATAGGAACCCATAGCAGCGAAAAAAACGTAACACGAAAATTTCATGTCAGTATTCCTTTAAGCTTCGCCTGTAAGGTGATAGCGTTTTCGGGCCTTGTTCACATCAGCGATGAGGAAGATGTTGTTGTGTGCCTGGCGCAGATATGCAGCAGCACATCCATCAAACGTATCGAGGGCAGGCACACGATACGGCACATTGCACCTTTGCGCTGAAGCCATGATAACCCCTAGCAGTGTCCACGAGCGGTGAAAACTTTCCGCTCCTGCTCGCACACCATCTCCAGGGGCAGCGCCTTGTGATCTGGAAAGTTGCAGTGGGTGCCGCAAAGTGATGCTATGGAAGTTCTCACTCATGCCAATTTCTTGCTCATGATGAACAGTGCCGACAGAGTCGGTGCTTCTGCGGCATGGTGCTCTTCATGCTACACGCTAAAATTGTACTTGGGAATTGTTACACAACACCGAAGTGTTGGTGCTTGCCTCGATTGGTCGCACGTTTTGATGTGGCTGTGATGGTTTGTCTTCTTTCTTTATCCCAAAGTTGCAAAACACCTTCAACGGCCACGAGCACAATGTCAAGCTGCTTCTACCCTTCGGTAACCACCTGGTTTCTGTGGATGAGTCCGGGAGGGTCATCATCTGGGAGATCAAAACGGCAGGTATGTCACCCAATGCCGAGCATATTTGAGTTTGCACTCGCCATTCCCATGTTGCTTAGAATCCGTGTGCACTGCGAAATCTCATTGGTGTGCTGAAGGTTAGTCTGTAGTCTCGGTTCATAACTGTTCATGTTGTTCACCGAGTCGACCATTCCAAACCTGACTTCCTTTGCTAAACTCTGCTACCTTATAGTGCACACTTCTTTGAGTCTTCACGTCATACATAAGTTTATGAGTTTGTGCTTGTAGATGTTCATAGTGGGCTGGTATCGGCTTTTGAGAGATAATCATAAGTGCAAATCTTCGGGCTGATCAGCCTTTGAACAGGTTTCAGCAGAGTTAAAACTAGGGCAAGTTGGTATTGTGATGTGGCACAGACAGTGAAAATGTACGACACAGGACAAATGAAAAACAAAAGAAAGGAACGAAACATCAACACCTGGGTTGGGGGTTTTTCTTTGGCTTGCATCGTTCGTCTTTGCTGTTTGCATCATGTTTTGTCAGCCATGTATCTGTTCCTTTCGTTGCAAATGTCGACGAAAGACGATAGTCGACTGGTGCCCCTGCCAAGTAAAGGCCTCCTTTCTCTTTCCCGCTCACCTCTCATGCTGTTCCTCTCCTTTCTCGTTCCTCCTGAGATAACATGCTTGAGGTTTACTCAAGTCACTTTAAATTTACGGCGTTCCACTGCTCCAAGTAAAGTGCCTCGATGCCAGCGCTGCTGTACGGCGGAGACGTGCGTGAATAGAGGCACCCTACTTTCAAAGTTTGTAGAACCACGTTGCCCTACTCCATGAGCGTTCCAAGCAGAACGTGGACCCCATCTAGTGGAACCTTTCGTTGCTATTGCTGTTTTAAATCTTGAATGCTGCCAGGAGGTAGCACGGGCAACAGTAGACGATGGTTTTCTGCAGTAAATGTAGTAGTATTCCATTTGCTATTGCAAAAACCAGGAATCCATGAATTTTTCAATAAAGGGCTAAAAATTAATCGGCGCTAAAACAGGGATGAGAGGAACACGTAACTCACAACACGGTGCCGATTCCTCTCGTCCCTGTTTTAGCGCCGATTAATTTTTAGCAGTATGTACCAACTCGCCCACATCAAGCTTTTGTTACTTCAATAAAGGGACACTGCAAATATTACTTATGTATTGATTTTCTGCCTTATATTTGTTTAATGTCCTGTTATTGTTCAACAATGTTGACAAGTATGAACATTGACACCGGACTTAGACGTTTAGATTTGGTGGTGGGTACCGTATTTTCCGGTGTATAAGTCGCGGTTTTTTTTCTGAAATTTTCGTTGGTGCGTCTCATCCACCGGTGCGACTTATGTATGGAATAAATCCGGTTCGCGGCGGCCGCGCGCCAGCGCATGTTGAGACACAGCTCTATGGTGTAAATCAATCCCAAGCCCACCGGTACAGCGTTTTTCATAGGCCACATGTCGCTTCGGGACGTTACACCTAAGAATTTGCAGCTTTTTCTAGTCAAAAACAATGATAATGGCCTGCGACAACCGCGCGCCACTTTACGCCATGCGCAGTAACTACAGTTCAGAATAAATTCAAAGTAACATCAAACTGAATTGCAAAAACAAAATGCAGCTTATGAATTATTACAGAGAGTTACTCTGAAGGAGGTAAACGTGCTGCTAATTTTTAAATTGACAGCTTGCAGATAAGTTTAGATTTTCGAGCCGCTTCCGGTCGCGTCACTTCCGTCCGCCATGACACCTTTATTGCGCTGATTTACGACGGCATGCATGACACGCGCGATGTTTGGAGAGGTGGCCAAATGGGTCTCCGACTCTTGGGACTCCATTTCTACAAAAACAGTTGTAGCTGGGTTGATAAAGGCCGGAGTAAACCGGTTCGCGAGGGGTAACGATGTTGACGAAGAAGACATCAGAGAGTCGGAGGACGACAGTGATGCACCGGTGGAACTCCCACTGAAGATACTGAATTATTTGTTAGCGAGTCTCAGGAAAAAGACTTCGATGGTTTTGCCTAAATGCCGTCCGTAAGTACATGCCATCTGTGTGTATCAATGAACCATTTTTGAGAAGTTAGTTCTGTGTAGACTTTGGATGTTATATGCCCGTGTCTAGCCCTCCTTACAGGGGGATGCGTTAACCATGTACTTTCGCCGAACTTTTTAACTATCTGATTCACTATGAGTTCACCTAATTAACAAGTGCGTCTTATATAGCGGTGCATCTTATACACCGGTGCGACTTACATACATTTTTTTTTGGAAAAACTGTCATTTTGATCGGGGTGCGACTTATACAAAGGTGCGACTTATAGACCGGAAAATACGGTATATAAGACTGTTGCGCAGCTTTTGTTTCACTTTGGCTGGGTGGCTGGATGGAGTCACAGACAGACAGACAGACGAAAATTTCTGCGTTTAAGTAGCCAAAAAAAGACTATCATCTTTAATAAAGAAGTAGAAATAAAGTGGTCACCTCCAAAAGGTAGGGGTGACTTGCAACGTAACTCGTGTAGTACCCTAGTGGCTTTGAAGGGTTACTAAAGAATGATGGTGAACAGGGTTGGGGTGTGATGTCTTTCCCTCTCTCGCCGTTCGGTGTTTGTGCTTCTCAGAGCTGTACTTGGAGCTGACCTTGGACTCCGACTCGTTCCGAGCCTCCACGCTGCTCCATCCGGTCACATACGTGAACAAAATCCTGGTGGGCAGTGAGCAGGGACCGCTCCAGTTGTGGAACGTCCGCACCGGGACATTGGTGCACACCTTCGCGGGATGGCAGAGCGCAGTAACTGCACTGGAACAGGTGAGGGGAGACACTGTGGGTTGCGTACCAGTGTGGGGCATGTTGTGTCCATTGCTTTCTTTGCTAGAGACATTTCAGGCCTGTTGTAATTTACCTGGAGTATGTGCGAAGATGGGAGCCGCTTGCTTTGACGAAGCAGCATGGTCTTTTTCTCTCTCATTTGCCTGATATTGCCGCGAACCGTGTATGGGTTTGTTTATTTATTGTTTGTTTACTGCCCAGCCACGCCCGGCTCTGTTATCTGTGTCCCAAGCGAAGCGCATATTCCATTCTTTATTTTTATGCCGCACGGGCTATCTCATTCAGATAAGCAGGCTGTTTCGCCGTAACGTCACTAGCCCAGAATAATCTTCTTTGATCTACAATGTTGTGGATGTAAATCGACGGTTCCAGAAACATTCGCGCCGAAAGAATAAAGCCTGCAGAGCAGACGCTGCGGCATTCGAATCGCCGACGCTCGCTTGAGCACGTCTCTTTGTTGACTGCTGCTTCGCCGCCTGTGTATTCTTTGAGTTGTTAGGGGAGCACAAGTTCGCTCCAATAAACTTTTTTCCCTTGAAGACAGCTGCACCGTCTTTGACTTCGTGGCAACATATATTGTTTTTCGTTCCATTGAGTGTGGCATCGCAAATTGTGTGCGCGTGCATGCGTGCGTGTGTAGAGAGAGAGAGAGAGAGTATGTGTGCTGCAGTACTGCCTATATTAATTTCTGTGGAGGGAAAACTTCCTCTGCCTAGGGGGCTTCCGTGCAGATATTTGTTTCGGGACGTCTATGACGAGCTATTTACATCTAATTTTTGCTAGCAGCGAAAGGCGTTTTTTATCTGAATAGCTCACTATCACAAACTCATCCACTTTGACTTTGGGAAAAGAAATTGTTTTCCATTTTTTAAATAATGTAACATTGAACGGTGTTTTTTGTCGGGTTTGAGACATTTTCGTGGTGCCAGTTAAACACGAACCAAACCAGCGAATGCCTGCTTTCTGTGGCAGACTTGATGCAAATGTTAATGCGTGTTTTTGAATTGTTGCAGGCCTATTTACAGCCATACATAAATTACAATAGAAGCATGAAAATGTCAACTTGAATGCAGAAATTTTTGGATCTAATTCCATATCAATTAAATTACCGCTTTCCTTGTTAATAGCATGGAAGTGCTCTAATCACACTCCCTGAATGCAAGTAAACCTTATTATAACAAAGTTGTGGTTACAGCAAAGCAGTCATAATTTACTTTTTTAATATTGGTCATGTAGACAATGGTGATAACAATGTAGCTCCCATTCTCCTTTTTGATCTTTGTCATAATAAGGTTTTACTGCGTACCCAGATATTTTATTTGCCTTCTACAATGTGTAATTTTTTGTTTTGCATGTTCCAGTTCATAGTTTAGGATTTGCATTTAATCTGCCCACATTTAACAGAACTTGTTGCTGAGCAAGTTGGTTCATACTTGAATGAAAAGAAAACGTGGCGCTAAACGGACGTGGACGAAGACAAGATACGGCAGACGCGCCTGTGTCTGTTGTATCTTGTCTTCGTCCACATCCGTTTAGCGCCACGCTTTCTTTTCACCCATATCTATGCTGTTACTGTAGATGTGGGGCATCAATGTCAGTTTCAGCCATTTCAAAGTGGTACAAAAAACATCTCTGCACAGTCGCCCGCAGTGGACGTGGTTGCGGTTGGCCTTGCCAGTGGTGAGACAGTGTTGCACAACCTCAAGTACGACGAGACACTGATGCGGTTTGAGCAGGACTGGGGCCCCGTCACAGCCATCACCTTCCGAACAGGTGGGATTTCCCACAGTTCAGGGCTCTACTTGTGGCCTTATATGCCTTTTCTTCAGTTCTTCAGAAGCTTTGCCTTCACTCATAAGGGTTAATTGCCAGCACTACTCTGTGTTGGAACAGTGTGTTGGTAACATCTGTGAAAGATTCTTCCAGCTTTGGAATCGGAGTCCTTGGATGGTTTAAACCAGGTTTCGGCAGCCTGCAGTCCACAGGGAAGTATTATGCGGCCCCCGGCCTCTTTTTGTCACTTCCTATCCAGTGAAGGCTGACACGGCAATTTTCACCTCAAATTGAGTTAGGCAGGAACAAAGCAAGATAGCTTCGAGTTGGCGTTGCCCTCCATCTTTACACTTAGCCAGGTAACGTCTTCACCTCCTTTCTTTGCACCTGTGTAAAAAAAAAAAAAAAAGCCCTCCTCCGCTGCCCCTCCCCTCCCAATATAACTCGGCCCTTCATCTCGAAAGGTTGCTTCCCTTTGCACTAAACCATATGATGACCCCCTCTCTTTCTATTCACGCACTGGCAGTCATTGCTGATCACTGTCTCATCAGCGAGACATCATGTTTTTATGTTTGTTTATACATAGAAAAAAAAGGAAAACTTCGCACTTCTTGTATAACTTCTGCTGACTGTAGGATGTTTATCACCTTTTGTTTGTTTGTTTGTTTATTTTATTGTTTATTCACAAAACAATGTTCAATAGCGATCTGTCTTGGTGCCAAGGCGAAAGGCAGCACTGAAAGCCACCTGACTGGGCCTTCGACAACAGACAGTACACGCAGCAGACAACATGAGTGCAACATACTTCAAACCGCATTGCTAAGTCTTTGCTGTTTACAAGAAAAGTGGTTTCTTTGAAAGTTTTGTGGGATTAACATGTTATAAACGGTGTGAAACTGCAGCGTTAAGGCTACCCTGCTGGTGTCGATGTGTCTACTCATTCTTTCATTCTTACCATCGAAGGGAATATTGCCCGCTGAAAATTAGAACAGCGGTCCA